>NW_008794452.1:2101035-2111804 GCF_000699145.1 Aptenodytes forsteri
AAAAGAAAATTTTTTTCTTAACCCCCTTCTCAAAAAAAAAAAAAAAAAAAAAAAAAAAAAAAAGTACAGACATCTTGAGTTGCTGTGTAGGTCATGATGCAGCAAACTGTTCAAAGATTGTTTCTGGGGAAAAAAAAAGTGTTGCTGCTGGTTTTGGTGATTTAAAAGACTTATGGTCTTCAGTTCTAGAAATTAGGATATGTGCCTTTGAAGCTTTGAGAAGATTTATTTGTTCTTGTCATTACCCTAGTTTAATGGAGTTGACTAAGATCTTTGAGAAGTTTTTTCACTGTGTTACACCAAAGGGCTTGTAATAAGCATCTGAAACGCAGTTTAGAAGTCCGAAGGTCCTTCTCAAATCCTGGCTACAGAATCCTGACTTGAAAGGATGTGCTTCAGCCAAAGCCAACAAAGATGAGCTTAACACTTGGACGGTAGGAAAAAAACCTCAACAAAACAAATCTGTAATCACTCTTCTAATATAAAAAGCAAAACTCAATCAAAGCTTCTGTAACTTCATCTTTAAGAGTTAAGTAAATGATGGTCTTCTGGGCAGTGTTAATTATGACCTTCTGTTTTTCCTGGGTTTTTTTTCTGATATGAAAACTGCTGTAAGTCACTCAGGTTCATTTGTCAAGGATACTTTTGATACCTAATGCATTAATTGTACTAGAATATAATTTGACTTACAGTTTTGAGAATCTTTGCCCAGACCTCAGCAGGACTCCTGGCAGATCTCATGTGCCCTTCTGCAGAGCATTTCTTACTGTTCCTAGGAGCCCAAGAGAAACTCCACTTCTACTGTTGTTCCTAATTGGATAAATAAATGTTGATTAAAGAATGAATAGCCTGGGTAAAATATATTGGAAAAAAATTCAGTCCTGCATGGCATCTTAAAAATTGCATTGTATTATGCTTAGGTTGATGGGGCAAGGGTGGATGTTAGTTTTATTTTTATTCAGGTGTTGAGACTGGTTCATGGAACGGTCACCAGTCTAAATGTCACATGGCCTGTCAGAGATGACTTCAGCTGTTGTGTACGTTTGTCTTAGCTTATTCAAGCTTGAAATATCTAAATCCTCTGAGAGATTGAAGTGAAGAATGTCATCACATGACTGAGTTTCTTTTCAAATTGAAATGCAGAAAAGCATTTAAGATAAATGGGTCTCAAGTTGTGACGAAGGAAGTGGTTTTAAAGCATAATGCACAGCTATGAAATAGGCAGCAGTGTAGCATTAGGTTTTGAGTACTTACTTAAGTCCACTTCAAAAAAAGATTGCTTTAAAAGTGAAGATTAAATCTGAGCCACGTCCTCTGTAGGAAAGTATATATATTCCTCCTTTTGAAAGACGGTGCCATGAATTCACGACTTGAACTGGTGTCTAACAAATGTGCTGTTTAATGTTTTGTGCGTATACCAGAAGAGTTAGTAGTCTGTATATTGCAAATGAAATTATGTTACTGCATCTGGTTGCAGGTGATGCTTTTCTTCTTTTTTTCTCTTTTTTTTTTAAACGGTTTTGTTTTTTTCTAGCATAGATAGTGTTGGAATTTAAAGAGCATGTGGGCGTTCAGTTAGTATGAATAACCAGTGGTGGTTTGCGCTGACCTATTTTGGAAATATCAGTGGCCAAATGCAATGTATTTTAGAGAAGACAAATGCATGGAACTACTTCTGTAATATTTATTCTGAAAGATGTAATCAGTTTAGACAACCAAATCTGAACAAACGTTCGAGATAAATGAGAGATTTAGTTAACTTTTAGAAAACAGAACTAAAACTTGTATTTTAAAAGCATTGTCGGATTTCAAAACAATGATGTATAGTGTAGATCTTAAAAGTATATAGATTTAAACCCTTGAAGCATTAAGATGCTTACATGTGAGCTCTTTTATTAACAAGAATTTTGTAGTTCTTGGCATATGAATACAACTAAGTTTCCATGAAAATGCTTTTTTCCTGCCTTGCCCCAGTGTTAATACCATAATGTTAAGCACACATGTAGAACTTAACTGGAAAGTATAACTGAGTAACGTATATTGTGAAATGAAAGCAAGGGCTACCTGACTTACTAATGCTGAATATTTTGTTTGAGGTATAAACATATGGATGAGTGTGGAAGAGAGTGAAATATCCTTTAGTGCTATAGTGGGAATTGCATTTCATTCTTATGATAACGTACTGAACCTTTGCAGTGTTTTTTTTCTTGTCACTAGAGTTTTCTAGAGGCAGCATCAAATCTGTGAAGCCAGCCTAGGTGAGGTTGTGACCCTGGTGACCCAGCCATTTCACTTAGCTTGTTGCAGCTGCCACCAGTTCTATTTATGAACAGAAAACCCTTAGGACCTTCATGTAATTTCACTTGAAACCTGGCTGATGCAGGCTGAGATACTGTTGAATGTCTTGCTCTGACAGCTCTGAACTGATTGTACAGTGTATGGTGTATTCTGTGAAAGGGGAAATCAAAATTCTTACTGAAGATGGTGTTTTAATTTTCAGGTTCGCTGGATGATGTATTGGATTGTGTTTGCTCTTTATACAGTTACTGAAACAATAACTGACCTAACAGTCTCTTGGTAAGAGCCTGCTTTTTATGAAATCTATACGAAACTATGTTTCTGATGTTCTTTGATTCGTAATGATTTAATTTTTATAAAGAAGTTGTGCTTGTTGATAGCACTTTTTCTCAGGAAAAGATCTCGGAGTGTATGTGAAGAATAACATCTGTTTTCAAGCTTGCTGTACACTGTCACTCGAGGTAGGGACGATAAAACTTCCGCCTTTGCTGTAGAAACTGAATAGGGGAATGGAACTCTTAAAAGGATGGACTATAATTTCTCTGTGCAGGGAATGTATAATGCAAAGCAAGTATATTAACTGTTTCCATTTCTTAAATGACAGTACGGTCAGTTAAAAAATTAAATCCATAGGTCTATAACTCATTTAATTTTTGTCTAATATAACTTCTTGTATGTGAAAAATCCTATATGCTAATATGTAATTGTGTTTTTTGAAGACATCTCTTCATGATTAACTACTGTGCATTTTCTTACTGCAGTTGTTGATTTCATGCAACCTTTAACTTGTCTGTAGGTTTCCACTGTACTATGAACTGAAGATAGCTTTTGTTATTTGGCTCCTTTCCCCATATACTAGAGGGGCAAGTTTAATCTACAGAAAATTTCTTCACCCGCTGCTTTCTTCTAAAGAAAGGGTAAGAAATAACTTCTTATATTTTTAATGCCCAATATGGAAATACCATGTACTGAAATATTAACTGTTGCTAGATACATGATAAAAGCAGATCAGTGTGTTACTGGTTTGCCAGGCAGCATGGACTTGGACTAGAAGAGGCAAGTGCATATGACTGTCCATATATATGTTTCTGTTTAACTTGGATGAGAAGACAGTGTGCTACTTTCTATTGACATGAGATAGCCTGGTGTTCTTTGGTCTACTTGGTGCACTTTGGGGAGCTCAGCTGAGTGGAAGTGATGCAGTTTGACTTTCTACTGGAAGACCATGTGCAGTACTCCCTGTGCAGAAGCGTAAATGCAGTTTTAGCAACAGCTCTTCATGTTACCATTTTTTCTAGCATAATGTAGTAATAAAAGTTCTCAGGATGAATGTCGTTGATGACTTTTCTGGTGTGCAAACTGAAAGGGTAAGAGGAGAGACTTTCTACTGAGGTTTAAGGGAAGACCAGTCTGCAACAGAAAACAACAAAACAGAACATAGCTAAAGAATATTTAGCTTTAGCGACAGTATGACAGGGCCACAGATCTGCTTAGCTCTTTTTCAGTATTCTGTTTGGATGCGTGGAAGAAGCGATTAGCAAAGGTGTGAAGACTACCACTGAAAAATTTCACAGTACAGAAAATAGCATTCATAAAGGTCAGTGCTGGGCTTGGCCTTTATTAGGCAAAACAGGTAGCTGACATGATTGCCACTGATATGAACAGTAAGGTCATCTTGACCTTCTGAAGGTTGAACAGTTCTTTCGCAACTTCATAAGCTAAAGGGATTTTTCCCCATAGTCTGCTAGCTGTTGTGAACTACCTTGAAGCCTTTATCTCCAACTTCAGGCATTTACCACGTCTGGGGATAAATGTCATGACTGTATTGTCCTTGGTACTTAACTATGTCAAAGCTCTGGCTTTAGAAGTTCTTTGTGAGCCGACTCTACCTTTCTAAGGAGCTCTCTGATTTCATCTTAAGCATGTTATTTCTAGAACAGCTTTTGTCTGACAAGCTAAGTGTATTCTCTGTAAGGAACTTGCTATGTAGCTGCAATGTTTCTGAGCTGGACAAAAGTCATCTATTTTATCTTCTTGTTTGACCAGACATAATCCTTTTTAAATGAGAGAGTATAAGTGAATGAAATATCAGTATACAAAGGCAAGAGTAATTGTCCCATTAAATATTTTCTTAAGATTTCTTCTGTCTTCCTTTATTGATGGAAAAATTATACTGTAGGGTAATGTGACTTATGCGCACAGCCCTCTAAAATTTAAGTATGTTTTGCTTTTAGGAGATTGACGAGTACATCGTACAGGCCAAAGAAAGAGGCTATGAGACCATGGTGAATTTTGGAAGGCAAGGGTTGAATTTGGCAGCAACTGCCGCAGTGACAGCAGCTGTAAAGGTAACTTTCTACTTGCATTAATTGCTTTTGTCCTTGATATACTTATAGAACAGTGTAATTGTACTGAGGATTTGCCATTCCTAAATAAAGATTACTTCTGCAAATGAATTGAAAACCTGGAACTCAATTTAAGGGTTGCAGCACTCTAGTCCTCCTCTACTATGTTTGTTTGTTTAAGATGGCTTGTAGTTGTTTCTTGGATGATGGGGATCAGTTTACTGTAATTCAAAAGATACCACGCAGTTTTCTATGCAGACTTTTGGTAAAGATGACGATTGTTTCTTTTCTGTCTCTGTTGTGCTTTCTTGTTGGTAAACAAACTATTTAAAGGATTTCTGGCTTTTCTGCTGTTTTTCTCCAATCAACTTGAGGTAACTCCACATATGAAGTAAGGCATGAAAGATTACTACCACAGATAAAAGTTATCTTGTGACACAATTAACTGGTTTGCAACTTGTTGATTGAATTATTAAATTAATACACTAAGCATAAGCTTGCATATTGCTGTTTAGCATACTCTTGCTTTGTCATGTAATTTCCATTAAATCATGTAGTAACCTGTGGTTGTTCCCAATTTATGTTCCTACAAAACTCAGGACCTTCAGTTGAATTTCAGAGGGTTCTAGGTCTAGGGAAACAAAATAGAAACTTACAAGAGTCAAAGCAACTTGTGGCCCACCAAAAGGAGTATAACTTTAGGCAATGTGTATCCTACCTAATAGTCATTTAAACCAAAACACGAAAAAAGTGTGGAAAGATGTGTGTGTCCTAGCTAAATGATAGTTTTAAGGCGATCAGGATTAATTTCTTCCTGGGAATAAATGAAACTGCTGCGTTCATAGTAACAGGACTGAAAACCTGAACACTGTTAGTAGGTAACAGAAAGCAATGTAGAGATCCCTGGCTGTCAAAGTTAAGTAGGTACAGCTAGCATTTAACTTAAATTTCTGTGGCTATATGTGAACTTCTTGCTTTATAAATCAAAGACATTTCTAAAAACTGCATTTTCAAATGCTATCTCAAAAAGCTTTGGAAAAATAGTCATGCATCTCTTGTTTGTTCATGTTCTCTCTTTTCAAAGATATATGTGGGTGGTAGTGTGAAAAATATCTTTTTTTATTTTAAAATATGGACATAATGAGCCAAAAATACTAAGAATGTGATTCAATATGATCACTGGTTCTTTTTTTTGTTATTCAAATTCTTAGTATTGCCTTGAGGCATGAAATAATTTAGAATCAAATAGATTTCATCTCTAAAGGAATGAAAGTATCCAGAGTGAAAATAGGTTATTAAAAAAAAAACAAACTAACAAACAAAACCTCAAAGCACTCTACTGGGAAAAAGTTTAAGAACTATGCCAAATGCTAAAATGCAAATTCTTTGCCAAACAGCAAATCATAATTTATTACAATGTGCACCTGTAATGATACTTATGCTCTGTGTGTTTTCCTTATGTCTGGCTAAGGTTGGATATTGCCTTGTTAATCCTTATGGTGTTACAGAAATACTGTAAAATAAATAACACAAGTATCTCCTCCCACTTTCTTCTGAAATAATGAATAACTTTTTCCTAAATGTCTGTGTTTAGATTTCATCGCTATTCAGCTGTGACTGGCAAGATGCCTGCTCTATTTGTTAAAACTTGTTAAACATGCTCATGAATGTTTGTACAGAATTAGTTCAGTGCAGATGAGATGCTTGGGCAAAACAACCACCACAATACCAAAGACCTAAAATAGACATGGTTTTTAAACACTATGAAAGAAGAGACTCTGAAAATCTTTATTTTGGCACGTAAAACCTCTCTTCAGTTCGTCATTCCAAAAAGCTGAGCGTGACTGCTCCATGCAAGCAAACGGAGACAATGCATGTGTTCTTGATTTTTGTTCCCTGTTTTTCAAGAGTTGACTGCTGCCTCCAGCAGGTGAAAAGATTATCCCTTCAGCATGAGTTGGTGGAGCATGCTATAGGATTTCAGGAATGGAATCCTATTAGTGGGATCAGTTTTGATGGGAAGGAGACACACTTTCATCACTTTTTTTTTTCTTTTTTAAATTTTATTTTTGAAGGAGCAGGCATGCTTATTCTGACATACTGGATCTCAAATTAGGAGTAGAGAATGTGGGAGGTTAAACACAAGAGGAGGTCCAAAGAAAGCTTCTGTTCACTAAAGTGTCCAAGCAAAAGATACTACGATGTCTGCTTATGCTGACTTCAGGAAGGTGGTAAAATTGCTTGGAAACTCTCTGGAATGTTTTCACAATCAAGTGTGGGAAAGAGCAGTTTTCTCCAAGGGCTGTCAAAGGAATATGGGATTAGTGTTAAAAGCCTAGTTGGCTGTGTAGGGGAGGCTGGATCAGCCAGCCAAGTCAGTCTGCCGAAATTTGACATAGATTTAAACCTGCTCCACTGTAGTTAAGTTAAAATGTAATTGGCAGGAGTCGTGGCCTATAGCTTACATTCCTATACTGATATTTTTAGCTGGTACTAGTTAGCCACTGTTCATATAAGATTTAGTGTTTCAAAACTTGCTGAATAGCATACATTAGAAAAATAAATTGTGTTACACGTGTTAATTTAAGAAAACAAATCTTTGTAAAATCCTGATTTCAAGAGACTTAAGAGGTGAAATACGGTCTAGACTGACTTTTACAGGTGACTAATAAAAATTTTCTTTGGAGTATAAAAGAATCGGCAACAAGATGCCTTTAATGATAGGAAAGTTGTTGGAGCTCTTTCAGCTCAATAGTATATGGATTTGTGGAAATTATGTCCACAACACTAAGTTCCACTGATTATATCTTGTATTTTGATGCATCTGCTTTCCACATCTTCTGAGACGCCAATTACCTGTACACTCCAATTTTTGCCAACACATAAATTCTGAGTTCTCAAGCTACTAGTGAAAATTGGTTTCTGTATCACCACATGTGGAAGGGCTGCTAATTAAGCTGTGAAATGCACTGTCCTTTATGAGGTCACAGAAGTATTGTTCATTTGTAAAGTATTATTTGGTAAAAAAAAAAAAAAAACCCAAACAACATTTTGAGGGCTGTGTTTTTGCATGTCTTCTAGTCATCCTGAATCTGCTGCCTCTTTGCTGATTGAATATTATTCTAATGGCCTTGCTCAGACTTCCCCTTCTTCCCACTCAGGGCATGGCAGAGGAAGGAGGTATCTTGCAGCCAGCTGAGGCGTACAGCCAATATCACGATGAGCAGCTCAGCTCACCAGCAATACTGCTTTCATCCCTCCTCCCTAATGAGGACTGCCTGGCATGCTGCAGAGGTCATTCACGGGGCAGCAGTCCCTCTCCAGGTTGAGAGGGAACAGAAGTCATTCCCCGTCAGCCTGGATCGGATCAGGGAGAGAACAGCTGGGAATGTGGGTGCTGCACACTGCAGCTCTGCAGCCATAAAGCTCCAAGCAGCTCTGTGGACGCGCAGTCCATTGAGAACTTGTCCAATGAAGGAAAGCAGCTTTGTTCAGTGATCCTGACCACTGAGGGGGTGCAAGTCCAATTTAAACACCAAAAAAAAGAGTCCCTGAGGCAGACATACTGTGTGGTGTCTGTTTACAGCAACTTCCCTGGGTTAAGTATATAGACTATAAAAATACATGCTCAATAAAAAAAGAGAAGGGCATTTCATATATGAGGGTCAGCTGATGAAATGGCATACTAATAGCTTACTAGAGTCTGAGTAGTGTCAAAAGGAGTCCCTTAAGTAGGCTGTATTTATCAAAAACTAGATTTAGAAGCCCATTACAACTTAAATTAGTGCTTCAGGTTGGTCACTGGTAATGAATGTGGTCTCTGAAAAGTGTTTAATATGTTTTGGGAAATACTATTGAATAAATAAGCAGACTCATTCTTCAAGACTTGCATTTTGTTTAAGACAAAACAAACTTTACGGTTCATCTCTCTTCAATGTTCATTTACATAGAAATTTGAGCACTGAAGTTGTTCTCTGCTTTTTTGCCTGCATTGTAATTGTTAATGTGTGTGTCTCAATCTTTTGTGGTGTAGTTTAGTTGGCAGCCTCTGGGCTGGATGCAGCCCACTGTATTTCTTCTTTACTGATAGGAACTGTTGAAATAATAGGACACCAATGCAGGCGTGGCAACTGCTCTGCCATCTTCTTGTGAGCAGCATCTTGGTGCTGTGTGTATGGCTGGGGAGAGGTGATGGTTGCTGCTGTATCAATGGCTGCTGCCATACCCATGGCATGAGTGTTGGAAGCAGGAGATCCCCCTTCAGCTCCATCTGCAATTGGATTGCTCTGCCTTCTGTTTTGCAGGCAAACATCTTGCTTTCGAGCTGTGGCTAGTAACTCTCTGAACTTTCAAACAAGATATGAAAGCTCTTAATGCATTAATATTCTAAATGTGAATGTTACTCTCACATTTCCTGCAGTAGAGGGTATTTAATCTCTCATTTCCTGCAGCAGAGGGTATTTAATATTTTTTAGCCAGACTTTTATTCTGAGGTGATAGTAATTCAGACCCTCACGGAATGCTTTGTTTTGGCAGAAAGCAATTATCTGCTTCTTTTGGGCATGGGGAGTGGAAGAATCTTCCTAAATCTTAAGTGCTGTATGAGCACAGTGATATGGGGTTTTTTTTTATAATTAAAAAAACCTACACAAAACACCTTGAAACTTGTCCTACAATTAGTCTATGCAGTGGTGTGAAGTAGAAATCAATTTTGATTTGGCTAGACTGGATCTTCCTAGGGGTGTGGTGGAGACTGCATTCAGGCAGGAGAAGACTGGGGGGATTGTAGGGAGTACTTGCATAGGATTTGTGTAATGTGTGACCATGACTGTGCAGTGCAGCAGTGGTGCAGCCCCCATTCCTACTGTGACTCTCAGACATCTGTGCTGCATCTCTTATTTGTATGTGTATCTTTCAAACTTCTTAATATTTGCTGTGTGTAACTTGAGTGAAACTTTCCATCTTGGCAAGTACTTTTGAAATGAAGGGCCTATTGTATGAATCCGTTATGTCCTCACTGAATGAGGCAGTACTCCACAGGAGCTCTAGCCTCATTGAGCGTGCAGTTTGGTTAAGGGCACAATGTTATTTTATGGCACATAGTTTGACTTTTTTCCCCTTTGAAAAACAAAATTCTGTATCCAAAAGCTGCACTGAAAAATAAGGCTGAACATTCCCAGATTGGATCTAGTCCTCTATATCTACAGTGGAATAGGAAATACAAGCTTGTAATGTGAATTCTTCTTAGCATGTTAGTTGTTATAATCTTAATTACATTCTCTTGTACAATTTCCAAATGTCTTTTTGTAGTACATCATACTATGAATGAACGTGCTGTGCAACTGTTATGCAAGTGTGTCTTTCTATACTCTTGTTTCTGGCCGAATCCAGCTTCTGTTACTATTTTATAGTACATTCTGTCCACACTTAGTGAGTGGAGTTGTGCTGAATTTATATGGATTCTGCTGACAACCAGATGGGTACATTTTATGCATTCATCAGTGTTCAGTGATTGAGACCTGAGTCCAGTTGCATCGCTTTCAAACAGTGGATGCAGACTGATCAACAGCGTTATGTGTTATAGCAGATACTGTAAGCTGTTACTTGTCAAAAGAAGCGGTCCTGTCTCTCCAGTTCTCTTCTTTTCTTTAGTGTCCTGGCAGCTTGACTGTTAGTTCTCAGAGATGGCTCATTCCTGATTCAGTTTACTGTGCAAATGCTTTTCAAAGCAAGAACTGGAGTAGCAGAAGGGCAGGATTCCTGCCTTAAGGCAGGACAGACCTGCCTTAAATAAGCCATTTCAGGCAATAAAATTAACTTCAGAATTTCTACAATAGCTTATACACACTGTTCAGTGTCAGTAGTGCATTTTAACTCAAAGGCAAGCTGTAGTTGTGTTCTTGAGAACTGTCAGTCATCCTACATGTATGTAGGAAGAACTAGAAAAGTAAAGACTTCTACTTCTCTCATAGGAAACTTTTTCTTTGTTGTTGTTTAGTGGCAATGTATGAATGGTGGTGTAAAAATTAAAATAGGTGGTTCTTGCCTGTGTAGCACGTCTTAGCTTTATATGCTGTACTAATGAGTAGTCATTAGAAAATGACTATTAGGTTTCAGCAACTTCCC
>NW_008794452.1:2112592-2124944 GCF_000699145.1 Aptenodytes forsteri
CCCCCCCACCTTTGGTGGCCATGCAAGCTTAAGGAGTATCACTCTATCTCTTCACTTTACATGGGGTTATTTTTAACATGGAATAATTTAGTGTGCTGGTCTACCATCTGCAAACAGTTGTTGCCATGAGAGTGGGAACAAATGGCTGTGGCCCGTGGTGCAAGAACTGCCTTATGCTGGTGCTGTTGCAGAGAAAGGCGTGTGGAATTGTACCCAGATTTCTGCTACTGCTAGCTAACATAATGCTCAAATGAGGAATTTTACTTAAAAGCTTCATTTGTAAGAATGAAACAAAATCTTGAACCCTTGCTCGAAGTGGGATTCATGCACAGGCTTGTCAACCTTCTTCTGAAACGGTAACTTTTTGCCTCATATGCCAGAAAGGGAAGAATTAAATGTTATTTTAACATGACACTGAGTAATGTGCTTGTTGTTTTAGTTGCTTATACAATAAATTAAGCTTCAGTGCTTTAATAATAACATCATCTGATGTAAGATGAAAGAGCTGCTTGATGACCCTCCTTTCCAAAGGGGAACTTTCTGTATGTCCATGTAGAAAAGATGTAAAGACTATCAGAGAAGGAATACTAATGTTCAGATGTGATCAACTATCCTTATATGTAGCATTAGATTTTGGGTTGGTATTATGTCCGTAAAGCTGTATTAGTAAGAGAACCTGCTAGCCTGTAGTCCAGGCAGGACCTCTTTGGTTTGTGGTTTCAAGTTTCTGTCAACTAGAGCTTTTGTAGTGCTGCCAGTTTCTTGGTTACTTGAGTTCATGTTACAGAGTGTATTTTTAACACTTTTTTCCTTTCTTACACATATTCAAATTTGTAGAGGGTAAAATATAAAATAGCGGAAATCTTTATTTATCCTCAACCACGCTTTTTAAAAAGGAAGTGTTAAACCCACTGTCACGCTACCTAGCACTGCTAGAGAAAAATGTTTGAAGTGAATTGAGCCTTTCTGATGTTTTTTTTTTTCTTTTAAACATGTCCCCTCACCCAAAAAGCCTTTAGTTGCTCAGATTAAAGGAGTGAAATGGGACATTTGTAATGAAATTGCTAGCTTATCTGTAACTTTTTTATCTAGGAGCAATATACAGTTAGGCTTGGGTAAAAGCAATACTTAAAGCAAATGTAAATCTACCGCATGCTTATGTTCAATGAATTTTGTAGTGCAACAAGGAGGCATGGGCTTAAACGTCTTAACCCAGCTTGAACAGCAAAGTTAAACCTCTGCTTTGTTTTCAAAGATCCTGTTGTTGTATTTCAGAGTCAAGGTGCAATAACTGAGAAACTGAGAAGTTTCAGTATGCATGATTTGACTACTATACAAGGAGATGAGCCAGTAGGACAGAGACCCTATCAGACATTACCAGAAGCAACAAAGAAAACCAGAGCCTCTGCAAGTGAATCTTCAGGTAAGTATCTATCTATTTTTTTTTTCTAGCTGAAAGAACAATTTACCGAAGACAAAAGTGGGAAAGCAGAAATACTTTACCCCATTTAGAAATGGAAGAGGCCTCAAAGAATTCCAGTGCACTTAACAGAGTTGACTTGAGCAAGATATATTACGACAGTTGAGAAATGCTCCCTGAATTATTTTCTTCTTGCAGCCACTAACAGTGTAGTCATACTGTACTCATTACTCCTATCTTTGCCAATTAGAAATGAGAAATCTGTGCCAAAGTAAAGCTTAATTGGAAGTAAAAAAATACACGATTAAGTGGTGTTTCTGTGACAAATGTACAAAAAGTGAAACATGAAAATTTATGGAAGTTCAATAAATAGGAACAGAAAATTAATGGAAATGAATTCAGTAGATCTGTAATGATAGTTCAAAATGTAAAATTGCTTGTCGTGATAGGAATAATGAAGGCATTAAGTTGTCATAAGGGACTGATGCACATCAAAATATGGTGTGCAGTGACCAATATATGTTTTTGCAGAGATATAATGTCTTACGTCGTTGATATTATTATTATTATTATTGTTATTATTATTATTGTTATTATTATTATTATTATTATTATTTTGCTCTTGAGCCTGTGATGCTTGAAGGAAGGTTTCAGTGAAAGGCTGTCAATTGCACCTTTTTAAATGGTTAGGCTACAATGTAAAGTGGTTGATATTTCACACAAAAGAAATAGCTCTGGCCTATTTCTTTTCTTTTCACCGATGCCTGTAATTTCTTCTCATCCCTCCATTTTGGGGAGGGGTGGTGCTTGTGGAGCACAAGGAATTCCAGGAATTGCATGGTAGCCCATGGTGTTTCTGAGGAATAAATGGACACCTGAATGGCCCTAAGCTGAATTGCTAATTGAGCCCAGAAGGTATCCTGTGCAGGTCAGTGTAAAGCCAGGGGGTACTGGCCAGAGAGAAAGCCTATTAATTCAAGAGTTGCATTAGGGATGATGTCACTGCAGCTGTCGTGCAGGGGCTATTCCTGAGTAAGAGAGCATTAGTTATCTGTCTGAAATAGCTTGAAAATGCTTAAAATTCCATTTTAAAAGAAATTACTCAGATACAGTTTATACTGTGTAAAGAACCACTGATTGTGAGATTAAATCTCACATGTCAAAATGCTTTCTTAGAGCTAGTTTAACTTAATTGTTTCTACTCCTGGACCCAAATCTAGCCTATGCCTCTTCTGTTTTCTTTGAAGTTTCTTCAGCATCAGAGATTTTAAAAAAGAACAAACTACAGATAGAGTTAGGAATACTATGTAGCAATATTTTGTTGCACTTAGTAGAATGTTATTTTTTGTGATCGGAGCTGGGAGCTCCTGTGCAAATCAGTTGAAAAGACCTAGTTGTAGAAGGACATTGATCATAGGATGACTGAGCTGCCAGTATGCTTGCTGTGAAAAAGGCAAATGTGATTTTGATGCATCAGAAGAGGTGTTACAAATAGAGATAAGGAAGTATTGGTGTCACTGCAAACATCCCTAGTCAGAAACTGAGTAACAGATGCAATTCAAACCTTCCATATTGAAAAAGACTAATTGAAACTGTATTGGAGGTAGAGACATGTTACCTGTAGAATGGCAGAAGAAGCAAGTCTGCCTTAAGTAGCTCTGGAGTTAGGTGAGCATGATTCTAATTTCAGGAAAAAAAATGAAATGACCAAAGGAAAAGGATTTAATTAAGCCTAAATAAAATACTGGCTTAAGATGAAGTGTATATTGATCATGAATAAAGTTGGGTTTGGAGTCTAAAAGGTGTCTGAGTGTTACAGCTTGTAGGTTCTGGAATGGCCTTATCAGAGGAGAGCTTGGCAGAGGGGAAGAACCAGACTATGTTCGGGGGCTTTATAAGTTTGTGATGGTGTTTCAGGGCTTTTGGACCCTAAGGATCTCTTCAGCAGGTGTTTTTAAGCAGTTTGCGCCCTCTAGTGAGAATCTGTGGTAATAATCTTGGCCCTATTTTTGTAGGATTTAAATCACCCTTAATAGTACTTTGACATTGTATCGATCTGAAATGAACTTTGGTATTAAATATGGAGAGAGGTATACAAGTATGAAGAAAGACCCTATGAATCACAGAATCATAGAATGATTTGGGTTGGAACGGACCTTTAAAGATCTAGTCTAACCCACCTCCCATGGGGATTGTGGCCAAAAACCTTAAGTACTTCTCAAGATGACCACTGAGGTTTTTGCAGTTCAGTGTAAAGCAGAAGATGGTAGCAGACTGATGGTTTACTTTTTGACAGTTGAAGAACCACTGCATTACATATGTATGGAATGAAGTGGCTTGTTACTTACAAATGGCAGAATGATAAGTAACAAGCTCCTGGCAGACTAGATGTTTTGCTGTTTTGAAACAGCTGGCAGACTGACCATATCGTTTAAAAGAATAAAGTACGTGTGTTAAAGCTGAAACTCATGGCTTTCTTAAAAATCTAAAAGTTACAGCTACTTCTTATTAAACATTTTTATAAAACTGTCTTTTAAAGGTTACAAAACTCCACTGGAAAAAAATCCTGGAGATGATAAAACAGATGAAGAGATGGAGGGGACACATTCAGAGGATGAAATGTTTGCTCAGAGAGGCCTTCGAAGAACTCAGAGCATGAAATCTGTGAAAACTATTAAAGGCCGTAAAGAGGCAAGTATAATCTTAGTTAAGTATTTGTTTGTAACAATGTACCTTGGCATTCTTAATGCAGAATTTTTTTTTTTCTTAATCTTAGAGGGGTTATCAACATCAACATAGAATGCTAAATGGAGAAGGAAGTATGTGATAATATCTAAGCTTGGAGCTTTTGTACTTTGGGGTGTTTAAGGGACATATATGAATGAAACGAACTAAGCGAGGAACAAAGGGAGGAGGAGATGAAATAGGCTCTGTGCTTGAAATGCTAATTCTGGCACCACTAAGCACAAATTCCAGGAACTGCTCCCCTTGAAAGGGCTGTAGATAGCGGTATCGTCATCTGCATTTGCGTGTCTCGGTTGGGCGCACTTAAACATCTGCTGTTCAATGGATTAAAGAAGATGCAGAATTTTTTAGTTCCCATACATATATGGCCTACTTTGACTTGTAACCCACAAAGAGAGGATTCTATGTAGGATTCAAAGTGCTTTATATTTGCATGTGTCACAAAATTTAAAGACATTTCAGAATAAACGTCTATGGAATCTCACAAAAGTTTTTGGGTAATTCTGGGAAAACAGTTGAGGCTTACCCTTCTTGCCCAATTCTGTTGAAACTGTATCTCGTTCAGTCATAGGTAGATTCTCTTACTGAATCTGTGGAGTGTCCAAAGCACATGTAAAATGCTTACTAGATTGGATTAGTGGAAAGGTAAATAATATTTCTGCCTGAAGTGATCTCAACTCTTTGTTAAGTTATAATTTTTTTTTTTCCCCCTCTCAGATACGGTATGGATCACTGAAATACAGAGTAAAGAAGAGACCCGCTGTATACTTCTAAGTGTATTGTACAATGCCTGCAAGACAAACTGCTGTATTATAATAACTTGAATTCAGTGTGTTAAGTGTTAAAGATCTGTGTATGATTCATATAATGAGTATGTATGAATAGCTATGGTAGGACTTGGTTTTATGAACCTAAATGGTTGGATAAAGTATTACTCTGCTTTTCTGTAATTGCTTATTGTTTAGACTTAAATCTGGACAAGTTATAGTATGAATTTCAGCACTCCTTAAATAGGAGTTAAATGAGGAACAGGAAACAGCCTTTTTCCAGAGGTATTGAACAGACTGAAATAATTACAACTCCAGTTGAATTAGCAGAAGTTGTAAGTATTTGGAACTTGTCAAAATCGAACCCGTAGTGTCCCCAAGTTTACATGGAAAGATAGTTACACTTGAAATATTTTTCTGAACTACAATTCCTGAAAAGGCCTTTGTGTAATTTAAAAATTTATAGTTTAAAGGACAGTGGATGATGGTGGGGAAGGAAAAGGGAAGACAAGGTAGATACGGTACGTCCTTAAGATCATCTTCTTGCATCATATTGCCAAGCTTAAGAAACTTACATAATACTAATAGGTGCAAACTGGGGGTACATTTAGCACTTTATGCAAAACTGTATAGTTTTGCACACTTACCGATTTACAGCTGCACATGTAATTTTAGTGACTTCTTAGGTAGGTTAGACTTATCTTTTGAATGCCAGCAATTCTTGTATTTCATGATCTTTTTTAAACTTACCTTGATTGCTTAAGTACACTTAGGATGCTGTAGAGAACTGCTACTAACACTTAACAATATTATCAGGTGCCTTTCTATGTATTGCAAGGCTTTGTGGTTTTTTCTCGTGTGTGTTTTTTTGTGGTTTTTTTTGTTGTTGTTGTTGTTGTTGTTGTTTTGTTTGTGTCTTTCTTCCTTCTTCACCTACAGAGATGTAACATGATTTAAGTTAGTTTTTGGTTAAAATTGTGGTAAGGAAAACTTGTAGCAATTCCAGTGATAGACCTCAGGGATCTGATCAGCCCATCGGCTGTGTATTAGAAATCATGCTGACATGAAGGCATGTATGATACATTATTCAGGCCCTGGTTTGGTTTTGCTGTGCATTGCTTTAAGAATGAAAATATATATATAAGAACATGCATGTGTGTATATTTCTTATCATATGTGGATTCTAAAATTGGCTGTGTAGTACTTTCTTTTATTGCTAAAGAATTACTAAAATATTTACATATAAATAGCTTTTTCTAAAAGTCTAGCTGATTTAGTCAGCCGTTTTATAACCTAGAGTCCCATGGCATAACTGTTTGCACAGAGATTAAATTTGGAATGTCATTCAAGGCAGGGACTTGTCGAAATGACTTTTTGAGGTCCCCTTTGCTTCTATTTTCTGCAATTCTGAGGATTAGGCTGATTTTAGTTTTCTGTGTGACTATATTTCTACTGGAGATTCAGGGAGAAAACACCCACTTTTCATAGATAGTATTTTATTACTTGGCATGGGGAGAGATGGTGTTACTTTTCTTGAAAAGAAAATGGGGTGCGATCCCTCTTATCCTTCGATCTTGGACTCCAATCCTTAGACCTTCCTCCAGGTATGACAGTTATCTGCAAGTCTACTGCAGCGCTTTTAAACATATTCTTAAGGCTTGAGCTTGCTGCAATTCTTTTTCTTTATGTTACAGCTATAGTGGGTTCACTGCTGGTAGGCACTTAATGGCCTGTTAATATATACTGGCATTTGAAGCAATCTTCTGTAGACTTTGGGCCAGGGTTTGAATTGTATGGATAAAAATGCAGCTGGTCTGTATTGGCATTGCGTTACTCACTTGCTATTGTAGGCATTTGTAAGCCAAGTGCAAAGCCTTGGTCAAATATAACAATACTGATGGCGCAGGAAGTTAAATGCTTGAGTAGGAAGTTGTAACAGTCCATATGTGATTAAAAGGCCAAAGCTTTTATTTACCCGAAGACGCAGTTTCCTACCAGAAGACAGGAAGGCTGCTCTCTCCCAAATGAGTATAGTGCAAAAATTCCATCCTCTAACCAAAACTGCAACTTGTGATCTAGCTTTTATATGGAGCTATTGTCTGTGGGGGGAGGCAGTGATCAGAAAGGCAGCTTCCCCGGGGCGTAGTTCATCACTTGTGCCCCAGGAATGTTTGTGCTTCTCGTCTGTTTCCCTGAATGTAGGGAAAGGCTGTGTGTATGTTAAGGTATGTAATACGTTAGAGGAAACTGAGGCTTTTGTATTTGCATCCCGCCCCTCTTTGAAAATTAGACTAACCTGAGCCTTGGGTGGAATCTCTAACTTTTACTTTCCACTTGAGCGTCCTCCTTGAGCACTTGCTGCCACATCTTGCTTTAACTCATTATGTTTGTTTTAATGGCAAACATGGCAATAAAATTGTCATCTTTCTACAAATCAGAATCCTGCATGAAGGAGCAGGGTAAGCCCTTCTTTCAGAATTACAGTTCCTGTTACAGATTAATGTAGATCCTGTTTCAGGGTTGTGTTCTTTTCACATTTCATGGGCCAGAGATCATTTGAGTAGTTTAGGCTCTACCACACTCGTGGTCAGTAAGTTGCTGTACGTGTCGTTATGTACTTGAGGCTGTTACTTATGGCAGACTTAACTTGCTCATTAAGTAGTGACAAAGGCTAAATAAACTCTCCTTTTTCTGAACTATGTATGGAACTAGGAAAGCTGGCAGTATTACTCATATTCATTACTGTTTGCATATAAATGTACTTGTGTTCTCTCAGATACTGTCTTAAGTGATAGAAGTTCCAGCGTTTTCCTACCTGTTTTTTTTTTAGTCTAGTCCTACTGTAAAATTCTTTTCTTGACAGCTCGGTTTTGCTCTTTGAATTCATCCTGAAACTGGTTTGCTATATTATCTTAATTTTTTTTCCTTGCTGTTCGTTGTCAGCTGATGCTTGGCAGGGCACAATGGCATGATTAGCTTTCATCCCAATGATACGCATTTCTCTCTGCTTGTTGAATTTAGTTTAGTTTGGTTTTGAAATATTACACAATCTTTTAAACTTTGTGTACAGGGAATTTTCAAACTTTTTGCCTTAGCAACTGCAAAAGTGATCTGTCTAGCTCTTGCCAGTGAACTTCTTGGAAAAATGTTAAACAAAAATGAAAATTTAACTTAACATTCTTTTTGGTTTTGGAATGTAAAATGTAGTTCGTGTCAAATTATATAATCTTATGAACAAAGCGTTTCCTGAGAATTGACTGACAGCCACCAACAGGACTGCTAATATACTTAAAGAAAAACTTACATAGAGGTTAAAGGTACTTTGAAAGAGAATACGTATTTCTTGTTAAATCATACAAAGGTTTCAAGCCTTTCCAAAATATATCTGAACTGAGTCAGATTTCTTAGCAAGACCCTACTGTACATGTTAAAATACACAGTTTGAGATGAGGATTAAATTGATGGCCTCGGTTGCAAATAAACTTAGGCCAGACTCTGATTACAAGGTAATTGCCAATATTAGCTACTTAATGCTAATTGCTTTGCTATGTGAAAGTAACTGAATATTTTCCAAGATACTTTTTGCAAATTATAATGAATTTTAAAATGAACAGAAGATAATTTTGTTAAACAGAGTGGTGGAGTAAATGCTAGATGCATTTAACACACTGGTCATGACAAAAAATGTGTTTTGGTGTTGCTTTTATTAATGGGAAGTTGGTATTTTTAAGTATTTTTCTACAAAAATGTGTATCTGCAAAGGTGGTACTTTAACATTTTTCAAGAACTCCTATTTTTAAATGCTACAGACCAGAGACTGTTTACATTGAGACTGAAGTTAGCTTTAAAAAAATGCAATGTAAGCTTTAATTTTTATATTGTAATAATAACTTGCTGTCAACCTGTTTACATATTTGTAGGAGGGAAAGCTTCATTATGCATTGACTTATCTTGATACTGTCTTTAATAAATGCTGCTTTGAGCAGGATGTAGGAGGGAGCTTCATTATGCATTGACTTATCTTGATACTGTCTTTAAAAAAAGCAATGTAAGCTTTAATTTTTATATTGTAATAATAACTTGCTGTCAACCTGTTTACATATTTGTAGGAGGGAAAGCTTCATTATGCATTGACTTATCTTGATACTGTCTTTAATAAATGCTGCTTTGAGCAGGATGCAGTGGATATTTTATTACCTGAATTATGATTAACAAACCAGTCACTATGTAATCTGTATTCTATTATTTATTCTAATGATTCCAGTACTGAAACAACCTATCTGAATTTTGAAGAGACTTTTAAAACTGTTTGAAGTATGACTAAACTGTCATTGAGGTTTTGCCATGGAGCCTGATGCTGATTTAGACTTAAATGAAACTTACCCTGCTAAAGGCAACTTGAAAATGCTATAGCGTTACCTATTTTGATTAGATGTTCAGTTTGGAGTAAACTCAAAAGATGCATTTAACACACTGGTCATGACAAAAAATGTGTTTTGGTGTTGCTTTTATTAATGGGAAGTTGGTATTTTTAAGTATTTTTCTACAAAAATGTGTATCTGCAAAGGTGGTACTTTAACATTTTTCAAGAACTCCTATTTTTAAATGCTACAGACCAGAGACTGTTTACATTGAGACTGAAGTTAGCTTTAAAAAAATGCAATGTAAGCTTTAATTTTTATATTGTAATAATAACTTGCTGTCAACCTGTTTACATATTTGTAGGAGGGAAAGCTTCATTATGCATTGACTTATCTTGATACTGTCTTTAAAAAATGCTGCTTTGAGCAGGATGCAGTGGATATTTTATTACCTGAATTATGATTAACAAACCAGTCACTATGTAATCTGTATTCTATTATTTATTCTAATGATTCCAGTACTGAAACAACCTATCTGAATTTTGAAGAGACTTTTAAAACTGTTTGAAGTATGACTAAACTGTCATTGAGGTTTTGCCATGGAGCCTGATGCTGATTTAGACTTAAATGAAACTTACCCTGCTAAAGGCAACTTGAAAATGCTATAGCGTTACCTATTTTGATTAGATGTTCAGTTTGGAGTAAACTCAAAATGAGATGCTTAGTCTCCCAAAAGAGTATGGCTTCCTGGGGAACTGTTGGATTTTTTTTTTAATTAAACCACTTCTCATGCTAGCCTCTTTTTTTTTTTTTTTTTTTTTTTTAATTGATGCAGCTTTACTGTTGTTTGTGCCAACAAACAGATTTTGTTTTGTATTTCCTAGTCAAACAAAGTTCTTCTGGTAACCCAGAGAAGGAGATGCGTAGGTAAACTTGGGCCTTTCCTTTTTCAAGCCTCAGCTGTTAACACCCCTAGCAAAAGCCAAGCAAAAAACCTTAGTAACCACATTTTCTGGACCTTTTTTTGCAAGGCTTCCTGACTTACTGCCTCAAAGGAAAGAATTTCTTGATATGGTTAACTGAGGAGAAAGACTTAAAAACTACTGTTTATTGCTACTGTCTCCTAAGTGTTACAAAAATACATCCCAGAAGCACAGACTGACCGTAAGGGACCTTGCGGTGATTCAATTTCTAATGTTAGAAGAGTTCGTACAGTACAAAATCCCTACCTACTGAAGAAATCCTGGATGTCAGAAAACAATACTGATTTTTTCCTTTATTTGCTCAACTAATGGTTAGCAGGTAGCAGGAACATTCATGAATGTGGGCTAGGAGCTGTCTTCCTGCTGTTTAACATGATGCTGGTGAGACCTGCTCAGGGAATGATTATCTGGTGATTCTAAAATAGTGCGGGTATGTATGTCCTAGGCTAAAATGTTCAAGATGAAGCAGGTGCAGCAATGGTGATAGTTTTTTTGGGGGGGGCTGGTTGGTTTTTTTTTGAGACCTTAAGTGTTGTGTATTTTCCACACCAACATGGGAAAACAGATGATTGAACATGAGGGGGAACCTAATAGGTCTTGTAAAATCAGTAGACTTCCAAAACTATTTTCATCCTTTCTGTGGATCGGTTCAGGAACAAAACGGGAGCCTGTCTTGTTTATGTCTGCCTGCCTTTGCCAAGGTTCAGCAACAGATCGCTGTTTGAATTAGGGTAGGAATCATGAAAGCAGCTGGAGCAGAGGCTATAAGGACTTCAAATAAAACCTAGGATTTCACTACTGTCTGCTAACGTAGGGTGACTACATGGATGAGGAAGCTCAGAAATGGTTTAGAAAGTCCCTTTCATCCACGCTGTCACAGTTCCAAGATAAGCAGTACTTTGACCCTCACTTATCTCTTCCCGGGCAACATACCCGCTATGTCGCATGGCACTCACTGCTTTCTCAGTGAGCTGCGCCACCCCATCCAATCTTTCCACTAATTTTAGCTCTCCTGGACTAAGAATACTAAGGGGAGGTCATCCTAACTTACTGCCTCAAAGGAAAGAATTTCTTCATATGGCTAACTGGGGAGGAAGACTTAAAAAAAAAAAACACACCCCAAAGCAAAACAAAACCCCTGTATAAAGCTGGTGTCACAGTAAAGCTGCATCTTCAAATGTAGTGCTAGGAAAAATGCAAGCATAACCACATGTATTATAGTCTTGAAGGAATTGCACCAAAGAAGGCCACTCGCTGTGCTTTTGTTAAACCCCTTTTCCCCAGGTCAAATTAGTAATAGTTAATGTCTCCATTCTTAATACTAGAATTGCCAACTTAACTGGAGTTTCTCCTGTTGTCCACAGGATGTGGAGCTTTTAGGTGGCACTCTGCAAATTGGATGAAAGCCACGGGGTGAACAGAGCATTTATGGTAGCATAATTTGTTTTATTCAATCAGCAAGCAGAACTGACCTGTTCTGTAGGTGCCCAATTACCAGATCTGGCCAGAGACAGCAGCCTGGGGAGAAGGCTACAGAGCAAAATTAACCTTTGGTAGCAGCCTGCAATTATCTAGGTTAGATTAAATCCTGCCTCTCTTAAAATTGAGGTCATGGAAGAGGGAGAGCTGCTCCCGTTTTGAAACAGCTCTGAAGCAACTGCTGATCTGTTTGCTCTTCTCTGGGGCGTCTCCTGCAGCTCCGCTTTGAGTGCCTTTTTGCTGGAGAGGAGACTTGGCCGTATCCCCTTGTACCCTACCTTGAGCAACCTTGTGTCTGGGTAGCCTTTTCCTCCTGGAGTGGCGGTGAGGCTGTTCCTACCACCACCTGCTGATGCTCTCCACTCTGCTCAGCTCATACAGTGATCCTTCCGGATCACTTTTTTTAAACCAAATTAATCAGTAATTCGCCCTGTGGAGCAGCTGCCTTGCTACTTCTGGCTAGAGCACGGCTGCTCTAGGCATGACCGTCTTTTTCAACCAGGTCTCAGCCCTCGGCTAAGGGGCGGGGGCGTCACTGCTCAGCTGGCAGCTTGGCGAGCAGTTTGCCCCCAGCCGGCGCAGAGCCCCCGCGGGCGC
>NW_008794452.1:2125331-2151665 GCF_000699145.1 Aptenodytes forsteri
GCATCCCGGGGAGGGCGGGCAGCGCGGCGGCGGGACGGGCTGCGAGCGGAGGAAGAGCCGGGGGCAGCGTGTGTCTCACGGCGCGGGGCTGCTCCGGGGCGGGCACTCTTACTTGCGCGGCCGCCTTTCCCGCGTTTGCCGGGATGCCCGTGCCTGTTCGGGACCCGCTTCCTGACCTGCCCGGCAGCGGGACGGGGGTGCGAGGCACTGCCCTCCCTCCGCACCCGCGGCCCCGCCGGAGGGCTGCGGGTGGCTCGGGCATCCTTCTAGGAAACGGCGTCACGGCGAGAGCCGGCCCGGCCCGGGGTCCTGCCCCCCCCCCAGCTCCTCCGCCTCTGAGCACCTTCCCCCTCGCTGGTCCTGGCCCCTGTGCCCTGTCCCTGCGCTCCTCTGTCGGCGCCCTAGGTAGTAACTCTCGCGGAGGATGGCAAAGTAACCCTCCCCTAGCATTTCTGCGGCAGACATCCTCTCAGCCCCCCGCTCGGTTTCATGGGCGTTTCAGAAAGGATTTGGTGGGTTTTGTTCCTTTTGCAAGTTGCTTTTCAAAGCTCTTTCTCGCCTCAGCGCTGTCTTACATGCTTAGCTTTTCGAAGTTTGCAATCTGTTTTCCTTACTTCTATGCACATTTTCCACTTTTTGAAGAGTGCCTTTTGAGCTTCTGCTGAGTGGAAGGAAATGGAGTCTAACCACAGCAACCGTTTTGTTGGGCGTTTTGTTTTTTTTTTTTAAATCTCTTGTGAAAAGTGGTATGCAGGGTGCTTGTCTTTAAATAGTGTCCGCACCCCCGCATGCAAACATGTATCTGTTTCGCTCCTTAGTTTCTTCGTAACAGGCTTCCTCCTGTTAGTGCAGTTCCGCGTTTTGAATTAACACGCTGTTGCGAGGGAGGGAGGTTGTGCTGATTGCAGGTTTTTGTTTATAACTTGTTTTTGCAAGACCATTCAAGGTAAGCACAGGATAAAATGGCACATTAAAGCAAGGTCCAACCAAATCCACCACCCAAAGACTTGTGGCCCAACGAAGGGAGCCATTCTAGATTCAAAACTTTTCTATCAATGGTAACGTGCTGAAAATCACTAATACTTGGATATGCTTAAGGATAATGTTATTTGAAGTTAGAAAAAATAAAATAAATCGCACGCAAAACCCAGAAAACATTCAAAACATCTTGAAGCCCATACTGATGAATAAATATTCTCATAAGGGTTTCTTTATGAAAATCTTTTTTATTCCCCCACATTCTAGTTTTCCTAATGATCAGGTTAAAGTTTCAGTCTCTGCAATGGAAAGAACTAGCAGAGACTTTTAAAAATATGATCTTTAGATTTCTTTTTTTTTTTTTTTTTTTGACTTGTCACTATAGGTTGTATTCTTTGAGTACAGTAAGTAAAATTTTTTTAATAATAATAATCTTGGTCTAAGGGTTAGATCTCAGCTATGAAACTATGATGAAGTTCTTAATATCTTCCTTTTCCGTGCCTGGCTACAAGACAGCAAGAACAAACTGAACACCTGTGCAACAGGAAGGAGGGTGGCAAGATGAAGCTTTCACTGAAAGTGCACCAGTATCTCTGGAGTGGTACCCGCCGCTCCCAACTGCCTCGATGATCGTGTCTGGGGATTTAAACACAGCAGACCGATGGCATGTTGTTTGTGATGCTGGGTAAAGGGAAATTGTTAGTTTAATGAAAAGCTTACAGGATTCCATCAGGTCTCCTTGGGATTGTTTAGGGTAAATGGCTGTGTCTTATTTTAAGGTATACGTGGCTTGTCAGTCGATGCTTATTGTGCTTGTGGGAGCTGTGCCCGAGTATCATATAGACCAAGAAGGAATTCCAACGAGCAGAGCTGAGCTTGCCAAGCGTATCCATTTTGCAGACAACTTCACGTCTATAGTAACTGAGGCAAGTACTTCCGTCACGCCTAACCATTTCTTCTCTTCTTGGGATTGGTGCCACTAGCGCAGGACGTGGCGCTTGTAAAAGCTGAGCAGGGCTCAGTGTAATGTTTTGCTTTTGCTATTAAAATTATTGGAACCCACCCATCTGGCTTTTTATTTTATTATTATTTTTAAATCTGAAAGGATATGATTAAATTATTAGTTTCGCTTTTCCAGTGTAAATCTAATACTTACTAGTTTAGGTTAAACTTTATTTATTTTGTTCTCAGTGTTCTTTGCCTTCAGATGTTTTAGAAAGTCATTACTAATGAAGAATGTGCGTTTAACTACAGTTTGCAACTCTGGAATTCAGGATGCGCTCCTCCTAATGTCTGTTTTCTACCAAGAAAAGGTTCAATATGTCATGTCTGCACAATCTGCTGTGCATGTAAGCTTTACCATGAGTTGCGTTAGTTTCTCACAGAAGATACATCTTAAAGATTAAAACTAGTATGAAACTGAAACTCATGCACCACGTGTCTGGGTATCTTAAGGTGTGGTGAGAGTGGGAGATGGAACAGATTGGAGTTTGCTGAGTGGGACAGAAGCTTGACCCTTCGTCCTCACGCCTGGTGAATTCCATGCAAAAGGCTGTGTTCGCTTTTCGCTAGTCCCTGGGCTATAATCACTCAGGCAAGCGCGAGTGACCTAAGCATCGCTGCCAGTGCCAGAAAAAAGACTGCATGGGTGGCTTGCCTTGTAGCGTGAACTGTCAGAGTTCTGCTGATTGAATTCTCGGAGCGGTTGTCAGTAAACTCGTATAAGACAGGTTAGCACTTGGTGCAGCCGGTGCCAAATTTTTGCTTCCTTCCCATTATCCCAAATGTGACTGTGTAATGTTTCTCTTGGACAAATCTAGTGACTAGACTTAAGAAGGAATGATGCAATATTGGATCATATCCTCTGTCAGAAACAGATTTTTTTGATCAGCCTGTTTTCCAAGATCTCCCTTCGGTTTCAGACTCTCAGCAGGATGCGTGCTATGGGGTAGTGCTTAATTTATAATCAGAAATCAGCAAATTTTAACTAATACTGTGGTTTTAAATGCAGAAGTCAGTGTCCCTGTTTCCAAAATATGTAGTAATTCTCAAGACTCGTCGAAACAAATTTATGTTCCCATTCGTTTCAGTAACTTTATTGTAAGATTTTTTTTTTAATTATATTGTTAATAGTCTTTTCATGGAATCTTTAGATGCTGGCCAATGTTTTGCTGTATGCTAGCGGTCTAGTAACTAAATCAAACTGCCATGTGGATTTGAAGAGCTGAGAGGATGTCTGTTTTCGTGATAACAAAATTGGCAATGTTTTTGTTGGCAAGCTACAGTTAATTTTGACAAATATTTAACGGGTTCCTTTTGTGCAGATAAAGTAGATAGACGCATTCTTTTAAAAGTTACGTTCTTCACAGATTATTGTATCAGACTTGTTAAAATATGAGCATCTTCCAGTGACGCGCTAAGCAGCACAAGTAACAGTTTGCAAAAGCAATCTTTTCTCTTGTTCTGTCCTGAGAGAGGACGCTGCTTTTGTGAAGTTTATTTCCTTTATTTTGGTGACGGAGCTTAAACTGTAAATATTTTCAGTTCTGTTCTGGTTTGGCAGGGCACTGTTCTGCTCTGGAGCTCAGCAAAACTTCAGAGCAGCTCTTCAGTTCTGCTTCAAGAACTAATCATTGTGATTAATTTTGGCATTACTAAGACTTTGTAAATAATAGGTCAGGCTTGGTTCACGGAAAATACAGTTGTTAGAACTGCTTCTTGGTCTGGCATCAACTCAGTCCCCTGCCTTATTTAACAAGTGGTTATGCTTAGGGAAGTGAGTTCAGGAAAGTCTCGCGTTTGGTGTAGAAATGGTCCTTTACCTTTGAGAAGTTGATTTTTACAACCATATCCAGGAGCATAAAGTTGTGTTGTCTCTTGTATCAGCTTAAAACACTCTGCAGACGAGGACTGGGAGTTTGAAATTTGTACGCTGTGGAGTCCTAGCACAGAGAAGGAGGACTTATGCCAGCAGTGCTCTGTGCCTTGGAGAGCACATGCTGTGATATTTTTAGACTTGAAGTTTCCTGAGGACTCGTGCCCAGGAATATTTCATTGTTGAAGTCTCCTCAGAAAGTTAAGAAACCATAAGTTTCGGGGCTACGCCTTTATCCAATGTAATAGGGTAGAATCTACTACCCAGCGGGGTATAGTAGAAACCAGCTGCAAATGCTGCTGCACAGGAGTTTGACCTTCCCAGAGCATCCAAAAGTCCCCCAAAACTCTGAAGTGCTGGAACACGGGGTACACTGGACTAAAGAAGGCGTCCTGTCAACACGTTAAATCTTGTCCTGCTCCCGCACCCTGCGTCTTGCAGGCTGCTGGATGGGTGGAGCACAGGTAACTGGTGGGTTGCTGGGTGGATGGAGCCATGTCTTCTCTGTGCTTTGCCACTATGTGAGTTCGGATTGAGTAAAAGCATATGTTTCTTTTAATTATAGCAAATTCCTAATATTCTTTGGGGATCTGTATTCATTCAAGGCAGACACTTCAGGGCTGAGGTCCTAGTATGCTGTATTGGATTTTGGTCACAGGTCTCTTCCCTTAGGCTTTTTTTTAAAAAAAAAACCCAACCCTTCTACTTCTTAAAAAAAGCAAATGGGATTAGGATCGTTCCTGCTTTCCCCAAAGGACATACTACATGTCATTTAAAAAGTCAGTATGACAGTCATCCATTTTTTTGAAAAAAAGCAAATGGGATTAGGATCGTTCCTGCTTTCCCCAAAGGACATACTACATGTCATTTAAAAAGTCAGTATGACAGTCATCCATTTTTTTGAAAGTAAATTTTCCAGTAAATACACTGGGAATGATTTGAAATACTCAAATAATGATTAAATATTTCTTTGGCTAAAGCTTTGCATTGAATTAGTGAAATTATTTTCCTGGAAAATCACTGAGGATTTTCTGATTGCCGTTCTTTCCCAAGTTCATGATGTCAGCAACACTTGTAATCTCAACACTGCACTGCATTTTTCAGAGTGTTGATTCTCCTCCTTTGTAGCAGGGGGGCTGCACAAGCTGTCTGTGTGCCTCGCCCCGTCAGGAAACACTGTAAGTTTCATTCCGATTTCAACCCACTGTCAGTGCATTTTCTTATCTTCTGACAATTTTTGACTATGCTGCCTCAGTTTAGCTTTTGGATGAGGTAGAAAGTACATTTTATAAAGAAAGCCATCATTTGTTTCTAACTTCTGTTTGATTATAAATGCACGTGCACAATAAGATACTAAACTACAATGAGTACTCAATAAGTAGGTCTTAGAGTTTTTACGAAACAAGGACATCTTTCCATAATCCCTTCCTGCTTCTCTTCAACAGTTCAAGGTGTGTACAAGGAGGAAGGGCACCGGGGATTACTCATGGTTCAGGAAGCGTAGCTGCACAGCGTTAATTCTCTACGTACTGCAATAGTCAACATGCTTTATTCTTCTTAATGAACAATTTTTATTACCTGTTCATTGAAATAGCTAAGCTTGTTCAATGTTGAAATGGCTAAGCTGTTAACAACTCAGACTTTCCGTGTTTTAGTAACTTAAGATAAGTTGCCTTGTCAAAGCTTGGGAATTGGAGTGCAACTAATTATACTTATCAAGTTGAAAGCTTGTAATATATTATAATGAAATTTCTTGGGGGAGAGAAAGTAGAGATGTGAGAGTCGGTTAGGAAAAAAAAATGACTACTGTTGGCTTACCTATCAAACTTTGAACAAAACTTTAATTGGCTATAAAGCAAGAAGTGGGAAATGGCAAGAGAATAATTCTCATAGATTTTTATTATTTTTGAAGAAGCTAGCAACTTGGTGTTAATACTTTTAACAGTAAGGAGATTTTTTTTTTTGACAGTGGTACCTAATCGAACAAGAAGCCTACAAAGTGAGCCTTGCGTCATCTCTATTTTTTGCTGGATTGCTTATTGGAAATATCACATTTGGCCCTTTGTCAGATAAACTGGGCAGGAAACCAGTGTATATCTCAGGTAAGATTGTTAAAAGGTTTTTCTTAAGCATTTTACATGGATAACAGCATCTCTCTTTTTTCTACCTGTGGGCCACCCTGCCCGGAGGCTGCCCTTGGGCCACCCTGCTGCGTCAATGTTATGGAGCCAAAGATGCGTATAAGTGTTTCGCTAAGAGTAGGGCAGCACTAAAATTCGTTAGTATGAGTGTGCTGGGCAGCATAGTGGTCACTGGAATATCAATGGGAGATGAAAAGTAACCTGGTTTTGCTACGACTATCGCTATTTGAGCACAGTGTTCCACACATCGCCTGACCATATTGTCTCCAATAAAAATAATTCGCTTTTTGAGGAGGAAGGAGGCGGGGGAGAATGATTTACCTAAACATCTTTAGAGTGGGTAACTCATGTCCTGGCGTTTTGTTTTCCAGCTGTGTTTGCTGCCAAAGGGTCTTTTTGTTTAATGATAAAATTGTCTCAAGGAAACATCACCTTTGGCATTGCAGACCTCAAGTGTGTGACTTGAAGATGATTGTAATTTTCATATGGTGTCACTTCAGAAAGCCAAATGTGAGAGGTTAGAGGCAAGAGTACTGTAGACTACTCATTACAGTCAGTAACTAACTGTGCTCCCTGCCTTTCTTCTGAGTTCAAGCTGCATAGCATAAGTACTAATTACATTTTATTCTCTCTCTACAGGTCTATTTTTTGATGTCGTTTTTGGGTATGTCACAGCGTTAGCTCCAAATTATGACACATTTGCAGTTTCACGTTTTTTTGTTGGAATTGTGAATGGTGGAACGGCTCTTGTGTCTTTTGTCCTAACCCAAGAATATGTAGGAAAATCATTTTGGTCATTTACAGGTGGGATTTGGGAATATTTAATCACTATTACTGTGCCACGTATTGTTCTGACTATCAACACCTTACATTTTAAATTCTTACGTTTGTACCAAGTAAAGTCAGTTTGTAGCATAAGTCAAATAAGTGTGATGTGATTCATCCAAGTTCTAATTTCTGTGGGAAAGGTGCCTGAATAAGGAAGATGGGATTGAGTTTGATAAACGGCAAAACCGAGGTTTTAAAATTGGTACATTGATTCCTAAAATTACCCAACTTGTACGCTGCATTACAGTAAAAAAAAAAAAAAAAAATGTTTTGGCAGATCCTGCCAACTTCTGAACGATGCTGTATGGCATCTTGAAGGTATTCTTGAAAGTGTTCTTTGAAGTTTCCCTGCGCCATAAAATGACTTAGTGCCTGGATAGTGTTTTTTCCACTGCTGAATGTGCTGACCATCCAGTATTTTTAAATGTCCTTTTTTGTATGTCACTGCCAAGACTTAAAATAAATTTAACACTTGCACGTCAATCTGTTGTAAAGCTGGAGTAGCTCAGACTGTAACGCCTTTTTGGCTAGTGCAACACGGGGAAAAACTTGGTCCAAATGCTGACTTGCTGAGGCTGTGAGCATATTTCTCTCTCCCTCATTTCTTCAGTTACTTCATTCTGCTGTTTTTCTTGTTTCCTCTCTGGACTCCTGGGGATGTGTGAGACAGTTGTGGTTTAGTTATAGTTTTCCACTTAATTTTTTTTTTAAAGTACTGAATTCTCTTCTTCTCACGGGTTCACTTTTTTGACTCGTGCCCTCTCTCTCTCCCACCCCTGCTTCCCCCTTGCCCTGTTGTCTATCTCTGCTCTTCCCAGCCTTTCTCCCTGCAGGGCCAGCCTCCTGATGGACCGAAGAGATAGTCCGTTTCCTGCTGCTTGTTGCTCTAGGTGCTTTATTCTAGTTCTGCTCAGCTGTTGAGAAAGAGGTGCTGAACAACTGATCAGGGGCTGAAGGAGAGGGAGCTGCTGGATGCAGCTCAGCAGTGTTAAAGAAGCTCTCCTAGGTGTCGGCTGTGAGCTAGGCTTTGTGGGCGATAGCTGAGAGTTTCTGGGTTCGTACAAGATCTCCTGTGTTAGTCTGCAGAGCGTTTGTTGTTAGGCTTTTGGAGTTCAAGTTGACCCCATATTTTTAACATTTTTATTTATGCTTGTTCATCAGAAGTCTGCTGTAATAAACCTCTGGCTTGCAGCTGTTTTTGTACTGAACTCAGTCCTTGTACTTTTATAACTTCCAATTTCTGTTCCAGCCTGCCACTTCTATTCAAGATTACCTTAATAGACCTAAATAAATCACTCACTCTCAACACTTCCCCTTCCTGTCCTCAGGTTTTCTCCTTAGTCTGTAGGTTCCTGTTCGTTTCTTGCTCTCTCCTATGTGCCACCCTTTATTTTTGAAAGGGGAAACATCTCCCCGCCCCCATTATACAAAGCTATTCTTTATTGGGATTGCATAAAATACTTAAGCCATCTGGTTCACAAGTGCCCTAAAGATGCCTCATCAAATTGCTATTTTATTTAGGTATATCATGGGATAAGAATTTCAGGCTTCTGCTTAAGAATTTTTTTTTTCTTTTGCCAATGGTTTCTGTAGTCACCGTTTTGGCCTTGTATTTTCAGGTTCGTTAACTAATTTGACATTTGCAGTTGGCATTGCTGTTTATGCTTTACTGGGTTACTGTGTAAGAGAATGGCGCTACCTTGCCTTGGTATCGAATACTCCAGGAGTCATCTTCCTTCTTCTTTCTTTGTAAGTGGTTCACGTGCATTATAATGATAAGAAAAAATATGCAGCAATTTCACAGTTACTTTTTCTTGTCATCGTTCAAGAGCGTGGTATAAACAAGAATGATGTTTTTCTGATGGTTTTTGTGAACCAAACGAGAAAAATCACATTGTGAAGGAAGAAGCAGTTTTAAACGAAGCAGAAGGTCAGGGTTGCCCAGAAGACAAGCTTGTGCTTCTGCATGCTGTTACAGTTGTGGTGGCCAGTGTTGCAAAGAGCAGCTGTGTGCTAGCTGTCCAATAAAACTCAATTACAAATCTGCTTGGGGAAGGGAAGGCCTGCCAGAAGCTGCGAGCTGGAGCGTCAGCCGGGAACACTGCCTTCTGCCAAGGAAGGGCTGCAGCACTTGAGAAGTTTTGGAAGTGATCCTAGAGGGATTTTAGTGTTTCTGTTCGTGAGACACATGCATGCAAAGGGAAATAAGTAAGAGCACTTGGACTTGCCTTTTTAGCATGATACGCTATGTATCTGATTGCATTTGAAGTCCCTTGTGTCTGTCCCTCGCACTATTGTGCTTGGGTGCTCCTATTTAGAATTCCTACGTGGACATTATCATAAAAATGATTATGAAATGCATCAGTATTTAAGGAATTAAAAGTGCTAGCTTTATCTGGCCTGCATTGTTACAAAATATCCTTTTAACATATCAAGTAATACACCTTGTATACTTCTGATCACTAGTTAAAGCTATAGAAGAAATAAAAGAATTAGTGTAGTAGGTTGTCTATACATTAATACAGGGAATGTCTAGCACACAGCATAGAAAAAACCCTCTTCTGATTTTTATTTAAATTTTTTAAATTTCAATTATTTTTCTTAGATAGATCTGCTTTTGAAATAAGTTCTGTTAAAGAATACAACAAAAAAACCCGCACCCCACCCCTCTTCATGTAGTCAAGGAAAAGAAAGCCTCTGGGCTGAGGAAAGAAGTTCTGCATAACAGATTTTCCTCTACGGTGTTCTGTTTCTGATGGAAAATCCCCCAAATACTCAAAATATTTGGATCCTCTGAAGTAATGAAAGTTTGGTTTGGTTGTAGGATCTCTGTTACGAGTACCAGAGAAAATAAAGGTTCGGTTAAAAATATTCTGTTCTTTTTTTTATGGCTCGTATAAAAGCAGCAGCACACTCTACAACCTGAAAAAACCAGGACTCATGAACTGAAGTTGTAGCAAGCAATGATATTCTGATTATACTTGGGAACAAGAGATTTAAAACTTAAGTGGGCAGTGATGGGCTGGTACTGGAGCCCGACAAGTAATTCCCCAGTAAGGTTTCTTTCCTCTTCTCTCCACTCCAACTCAGAGCCCTTCCCATAATAGAGAAGCTTGAAATAAACTTTGTGAAAACAAAGTTTTGTCCGGGCTGTTCAGATAATTGGGATTTGAGATGCTTCCTGGATAACGCTAGTGTAGCGTTTCCGAAGAAGTCAGTCCAGCAGAAGTCAAGATTCAGATTTAACTCCTCTAACGTGACTGAGTGCTTTGTCAAGCATCTCCAACAATCCTTCTGTAAGGTTAACTGTATTATTATCGGATTATGTGGAATTTAATATGCAGAGCAGTGCAAATAGAATGCTTTTCTCTGAATTTTGTGTTGGTACTTTTTTTAAGTATTGATCTGCAAGATGGAAAGATTGACTTTAGTGCTGTGTTCATAGGAATGAACTTGTCATCGTTGATTTTCTGTTCTTTCCTGTTAGTATGCTCCCAGAATCACCACGATGGCTGTATTCCCAAGGGAAAACGGCAGAAGCTGAAGATGTGTTGCAATATATTGCTTTTGGTAATGGAAAAGAGAGATTAAATCTAAAATTACAACCAAGTGCGGGAACTTTGAGAAAGGATGAATTGGCACCTGGTATCCTAAACTTAGTAAAACACCCAGTCCTTCGGTGGCAAACCATCATACTGATGTACATCTGGTATGTAATAACAAGACGCTGAGATGCTGTGAATGAGTCAGACATGAGGAAACAATTACGATTTTCATCCTTTTCTCTTAAAAATTCTGTCCTCAAAAACTAAATCGTAAATTTGTCAGTTGATGGCAGACAACAATAATCTAAAATGATGTGTTGTAAAGTTGATGCTTCATTATTATTGCTGTTGCGTTTTATTTTCAGTGTGTTACTTAGAAACTGCTTCAAAACCTACTAAGAAATAATCTGGTGAGAACATAATATTTACACTGAGTGAAATGAGAAGCTGAAGCAGAAATTACCGACAGGATATGTATTTCAACCAGTCTTAGGACGAAAAGGACCACATGGATTAGACAACGGTAGAGATCTGGAGTAAGAATAAGCGTTAAGAGCCCAAAAGCACATTACACATGTTCAGTGGAGGAAAACTGTGGGCAAGATAAAATACAGATTGCATAGATTTATATTAGGTGCTGTCTTGAAAAGTGGTACAACTTGGAAAAAAAAATCACCCCGAAGCACAGGAGGGTGTAACATAATATATTAGCAATAAATGGCAGTGCGGAGGGAGCCCCTGGGGTGGGGAGGGTGTTGGGTTGGCTGTTACAGCAGCAGCTGTTGCAAGTTGGCTGGAGCTAAAGTCTGTTGGAGGAACAGCTCTTTTCCAAAATGCCAAGAACAAGTTTTCCCTTTAAAGTTCAACATCATTTGAGACGATTGTCAGGATGTAGATGAGAAAAAGCAGTAGTTTGTACGGGGTAGGCAGAGATGTGCAGGACGCGGGAGAAGCAGCAGGAACATCTTTGCTAAGTAGGAGCTTTCCAGAAGCATCTTAGACTCTTAAGTTGCTGGTAGGTAAATACGAGTAATTACGGTGATGAGAAATGACATAAAGGCGTTCTTACCTTCTGCAAGAAGAGGTCGCAGCACTGTTTTTCTGTCTCAGACCCTGTTAAGATGCAGTGCACGGAGCTGTTGGAGTGGTGTCACAGCGGTTGTCACCCAGCTCCTTCTGCTGTTGCTCAGGAGCCTTTAGCACCACCCTCAGCTGTGACTGACAGAGGACATGCTTCTCCCTGTGTCGGGCAAAACTTTCCTTTCCTTTTCTACATCGCTTGGCCCAGATTCTTCTTGGACAGCAAGGGAGCAACTAGGGAATAGGCAAAATGTCTTTGTAGTATCTGGTGGCCTTTCCAACCCAGTGTTGTGTTTTGTGGGGCTTAGTTCTTTCCAAGGAAAGTGATAATAGGTTTGTTGGGGAGGCCTTCCCTAGGTTTGGGGAAGACACTCTGTGTTAAGCAATGGATGTACATATAATTTTCTTTCATAGGATTGCTTTGCAACAGTTAAGCATCGGCTGCTTACAGTTAAGCTTACTAGAGTTGCTAAATAACCTAGGAAAAAACCCAAGCTAATAGAAAATTCCGAAAGTTATGCTGTGCGTATATATGAGCACTTGTTTTCTTTCAAGAAGTTACTTTGTTTAATTAAATAGGAACTATTCTCTTTGCCTTGTTTTCCTTTGAGGGGAAATAAGAGTTCTCTTCCTAGCATGTAACTCAATATAGCTAATCCATAACTCGGCATAATTTACCTTTTAAATACTTTCTTAGCCCTAAAGACTAGTTATGTTAGTAATATAACTTTTATGGTTATTTTTAGGTATGTCTGCAGCTTTGTGTACTATGGTCTAACTTTAAATGCTGGTGAATTAAGAGGAAATCTGTATTTAAATGTGGCTCTTTCTGGTCTTGTAGAAGTTCCAGCATTTCCTCTCTGCATGTTTTTTATTGAGAAATCCTGGTAAGAAAAACTTGTTTCCTAGTTTTCTGCATATGTTTGTAGATAACTTAGAAAAATATTAACATTTTTCTCAGTAAGATACTTCACTGTTTTTCTAAACACTGTTGATTCTTTGGGGATTTACTCCGCTGCAGGGGTTTCTGCAGTTGATACAGAAATGGGACTCCGATTTTCTACCTCTTCTCTTTTTTAGTTTTGTTCATCTTTTGAATTACTCAAGAAATAGGCTTTTCAATTATTAATGTTTCTAAAAAAGTTTGGTCTTTATGGAAAAAATATGAGTAGCCTAGTTATTTAAGTATCTATAGCTTATATATTTCTCTTAGATATTTCATTCAGAATGACTTGTTTTTGTACTGCCTACCAACTGCAGTTGAAAGCGGTTTTCAGCATTGTTCATTTTTACTTAAGCTTTTTGAAGAGAACATTGAAGTGAGAGCCGTTCAGTTTTCGTTAAAGCATGAATGATCGATGTCCATGTATTTTAATACTTTTCAGTGTATTTGGAGGCCGTCCTTTATGTGGGTACTTATTTCCAAAGGCTGAACAGTCTGGCAACCCAGAGCTACTCAGGGTTTCACGTAACCTTTGGTTTGAGTATCTTTGTAATGATGCTTTGGTCTCACTGTCTATCCTGTCATCTTCTCTTCTTTTTTAAAACACTAGGCAGTAGAAATAGCCTTTGCTTATTTCCATGTGTATACTATTAGAAAAGCATACAAAATAGTTTTGCTGTGTGCCATAACTGCATATATTTATGCAAACTTGTAAAAGAGAAATACAGATTAGGAAGCATTAGAATTACATTTTCTTGACCAATATTAATTTGATCTTTGTGTGTATGCACAGGGCCCATTGCCTTGCTCAGTACGGAGAAGAAAAAAGTCTGTGAGTTCTTGTTTTTGAAGTAGATGGGTTCTTCTCAAGGCTACAAATTCAATAGCTTAAAAATCAAAACTTGGCTAGAAATAGGAAAGCTTTTGTGGGGGGACTTCAGTACACAGAACTAGGGAAACAATGCAAGATTTGAAGCACTTACAGTGCAGTACAGTAGATTTGTAACTGTTGTAACTGTTATTAATGCTCCTGTGTACTTTGGTTGGTATTTTGCAGACAAATTCAAAAAATACTGAAGGACTTTGTTTCCATCTTTACCTGGGTGCTTTTTTCCTTCTAGGTCTGGAAGACGTAAAACTATGACATGTTTTCTGATATTTGCAGGATTTGCCTGTATATTTACCATGTTCTTACCAACAAATGCTGGTAAGTATGTACTGCGGCTAAAGTAGATGTTTGTTAATTCAGATAAAAGCTGACAAAACAACGAGTATTTTGTGACCGAGTATATCAGGCCTAAAGCCCTATCCATTTATACCTCTCTCTTTCTCTGTCTCTTCCTTCCGGGGCTGGTCAGGGAGCCACGGTCTTGTTCATATTGCTTTTAACTTCTTGCTGGCATAACTTGACCCTGTTAATTGACGTAAGTTTGGCTGCAAGCCCTTGGCTCTTTGAAGGTCAGACCAAGCTATCGCATTCTGTCTCAAATACTGACACTGCATTAACTGCAGTTTACCTTAAAATACTGGATTTAATAGCCAGACTGCAGTGCAACGTAATGTTAGTTTGACTGGATCTTGACAGTGTGAGATGCCAAGCTTAATTTTACATTTGTTTTGGTGGCATGTAATATTTATAGAAATAGGAACCGAGGTTTTCCTGAATTAGAAGCTTAATTAATCATTAAAAAACCCAAACCACTAAAGCTTTAAAAAACTATATTTTGTATTTGAAAATTAGAAATGGAAGTCAGAATTGCAATATGGAAGGCGTAGGGATGGCAAGAAACTTGCTGCCTTTCTCAATCTCATGCTGTGTATCGCTGCCCTATGCAGTTGTGAGGACAGTTCACGGTAACAGTGGAGTATCATCACGTATATTTCTCATCTCAAAAGATGTGTTTTTTCTAACATTGTCAGTGACATTCACATATGTTTGGTTTTGTATTTTCACTTTTCTTTCCATTTCAAATACAGTTTTGCTGTACTAATGTTTATTTTAGCTACTGAAAACTTATGCCTGTATGACACTAACAAATAGAAGTGGCCGCTCTCTGCTTGTATTTTCTTTAATATTGCTTCAGTAGAAATGTTTTAGCTTTAACAGTGTTTTGACCCAGGAGCACCAGCGATGTGATTACAAGGTAGCCTTCTGTAGGTTGTGTTTATCCTTAACAGTTATAAATGCTGTCTGGCATCCATTTCAAATTGCTCTCAGGAAAGTCTCAGGAAGAAAAACAGAGAGAGAAAAAATATCCCATAATCCTATTTGCCATGCTTGTGTTAATTCAAGTCCTCAGATGCTTTGTTGCTCCTTTTATTGAGACTGTTTCTTCCTTTGTTCCAACAAGTTTGCTTTTTCTGCTTCTTTTTATATATTTTAAAACAAAATGAAAGAAAAGCAGTAGTGACTAATCAGGATAGGGTAATAATTCCTGAAGAGTTGCTAAATTTCAGGAAATCTTCTGCCTTTTCCAGTTGAGTTGACTTTAATCCCATTAAAACGTCTTACTTTCCACTGTGGTAAGAGTAAAGCTGGTTCTTGGCCCAGAGTGATCTGTGTCAGTTAAGTAGAAGGAAATGCAGCTTCAAGCATGATGAAGATGAGCCACTTGCTGGATGAAATGAGGGTTGTTGCATCTCTAATCTGACCCTCCTGTTACTAAGGAGAACACTTCTTACGTTTGTCTAAGTCTGCATTCTTCGGAGTGACTGACAAGAGCCTTGACTTTTATTGCAAGGGATTTAAGATTTTAATGAGATATTAGGCACTTGCCTCTCATGTCTGTAACCTTCACTCGATTTCTAAACAACTCTGCTAACTTGTGAATGAGAATCTGGTCCAAGTCATCTCCCCTGTGGAATAAGCCAAGAACATTTCCGTTATTAAAGATGTGTACTGAATTTGAGGCTAAAAACCTCTCAATGGTTAAGTAAAAACTGATACATCCCTCAGCTCCCTCTTTCCTTATCACTTAGAACTCATCAGTTAATTTGTGTGAGTATGAGATTGGAAGATGGTGAGGGAGAGTGGCAGTGGAGGGGGAATGGAGCTGTAATGTTCTTTTTTTTCAAAAGCTGCTGTAAAGCACAAAGACATCTTCTGCCTTTTGTATCTGCTTTATACTATAGCAAGCAAAGGAGACTTTATTTTAATTGTCTCAGCTTTTGTTAATGTTGGGTATTTCCTTTTGTTGAGAACTAACCTTTCTTGGTGGATATCTTTTCTGAAGTAAATTTAGAGACTCCTTTAGTTTCAAAAGTACTGTTTAAGTGAACTTTTACTTATGAAGACGACAGCCAGAAGGTGAATCTACATAACAGCACTGCAAATGAGACTCTTGATGGCAGTGATGGCATCAAAACTTGTTTAAGAGCTTCTAGAACAGGAGTTACATCAGCACTATTTGTTATCATTTTGCCCTGGTTTACTTCCCTAAATTCAAAAGATCAATTAATGGAACATTATTCCTTATCAGTAAAACTCAAATGCATGAATTTAGTAAGAATTTACAACTTTGTCTTTTACCAAAATTTGAAACAGGTGCCCTGACTGTACTGTTTCAGGCAGAACTGTGTGTAGACTGCTGCTACTGGACGTTCAGGTGAAAGGGTGTCAGACAAAATGTAATAGAAGTGTTAAAGATGCGGCATGGACATGCTTGGCTGGACCTAGCGAATGACCTATAAATGGTCAAAGAATCCTCGTAGGAGAAAGTGCGTTCCTGCTTAATGGTGTTACATTTTATATATGTAAAGAAAATAATGGACTGTTCTGCAAGAATTGCTGAAAATATGTTCCAAGACTCTGAGGAAAATATAATGACTATATCTGGACTTGCTTACACAAGGAAGCTGGTGTGCAGTGAATTTCCAGCGTGCTTGAAATCCCACAGTAATTCCCCATATGGCCAGCCTTCAGCCTCCCCTGAGGGAGGGAACCTGGAGAAGACAGTGCTCTTAAATTCACTCCTGAGCTTCTGAGTGCTAATTTCTCTGTCTAGACAGACTCTTTCTTCTGTTCTGACAGTAAGACCAAAACTTCCCAAGTGCACTAATGCTAAATTTCTAGTATGCGGATGTGCAATGTTCCATTTGTCGCCCTGGGAGAAAAACAGCAAGTTTTAAAACACATTGCAGAATTACAAATCTCTTCATCGCTTCGTGTTTGGTTGGTGGAGGCAGAGGAAGGTCCCAGTTTTCTGATGGCACCCAGCAGGCCTCTGAGGACCAGGTTCGCACCTTTGCATCTGGCAACTGTATGTAATATTCCAGTTCTTACCGAGCAAAAGGAGAACTCGGATGAAAATATTGCATCTGTTTTGCATTCATGCAATACAGAAATAACTGCAAAAATGCATCACGCTTAAAGAAATTAAATCAAGTTTCTGGATTTCAGTTTACATACAAATGAATTTCTGCTTCAGCTGAAATGTAATCTGACTTGATCAGAAGAATAGAACTGAAAATATTCAACAGCAAAATTAAAAGCAATTGAGAAGCAATCAAATTTTCCCATTACTTAACCAACATAATTTGATCCAAACAGAAACATGCTGAACTCAGTGTTGAGGAAGAGAACCTGAAATACAGCTAATTAAAGCATTCGTTCTTTTTTCCATGCTTTAAGAAATGTATTAAGTTCTCTTTTTATTAAAATGGATGGTGCTAACATAACCATATCCAAAATCAGGATAACAAAAGCCAGGTTTCTTTTGGACTTTAAAAGAACCACACTTCAGTTCAGCCAACTAAAGACTGTCTGTTAGTAAACCGGGCTGCATTGGCATTTGTTCCTTCCAATTACAGAGCTGCTGCATTTTAAGTCCCAACAGGATGTCCTTGGGGAGCAAATAAGCTGTTGAGGTGAATCAAGTTTTATGGTTTTAATCTAATAAATTAGTCAAGGAGGTTGTATTGTCTGTTTGTGCTCGTCAAAAGATGTTACCTGGTAAGGTATTCTGACTGCAGAGCTGGAAGCGTTATCTCTTCCTTCTAGAGCTGTGATAGTTTTACACTTTCCCCCCCAAATGGGGCAGATTTTCTTGGTCCTAAATATAATTTTATGTATCTACTCTTATGCTAGCTCTTAGAATGGTTGGGAAGAACTGAGATAATTGCTTTTGTGCTTGTAGTTGAAAAACATATAGATGAAACATTGTTTTTGCGTGCCAGTCTCTTTTAAAGAGGACTGGATGTTTTCAACATTGTGTAAAAAGAGTAAGAAAACAGACTATTTATGCTTACAGCTTATTTTTTCTTTCCTGAAAGGTCTGCTCCTCAGTCCCACATTGTTAGCTTTGTGTGGAAAAATGATGGTCAGCGCCGCTTTCAACATCGTGTATATTTATACATCTGAACTATACCCAACAGTACTGAGGTAATTTAACAGAGCTTCTGGGTAAATGAAAATAGTCTTCACGCACAGCAATACCGATTGCTGGTGTGCTTTAATATTTATCTGTAATTATTTTTACCTGAAATATCAGTATGAGTTCTTTCTGTAACTAAGGCAGCTTGCCAGGGCTTGAAAGGGCTTCTCCTATTAGTCCCATTTTTTGCACCAATGCACTTTCCTGGGCTGTTTGTGGCAACTTCCACTACGTCTGAATCCAGAATAAAAATATGAAAACCAGCTTCTTACACTGCAACGCTAGGTGCCATATGTCTCATTTCTACTATTGATTTTGGGAGTAAAATTACAGGCTGCAAAACCAAACATAATGATGCAATGGAAGTGTATGCTAACTTAATTATAAATACAGACTATGCAGTAAGGACTATTTACAGTCTTTCTGTATACTTATATATCCCATATGATTATGTTTGCCTCCTGAAAAAACAGGTGCTTTTCTATATCTTTGTTATTTAATTAAATATTCATGCTGCAACTAATTTTAATAGTTTCTATACGACAGTAATTTGCTTTACACCATTTAATTCATGAACAAGTGGGCTAAAACCTTAGTTTATTTTTCATAGTTCTTGCCAACGCTTTGTGAGGTTACGCTCTATCATGTCCCAAGATAAACCTGAGATAGGAAAATATAATACCACACGGTCCTCTTCTTCTCAGCCCCCATCTTGGTTCCACGTGGTTTTCTGAATGGTACTCAAAGTAGGTATTCAGAATTTGAGCCATATTGCACTAGTTGCTCAAAAACAGCAACTACAAAACTACCGCAAAAATTGAGCCCTCTTTTGAGAGAGCGGGAACATTGAAAGCTGACGTGGAGTAGGAAGGCGTCCTGGCTGGTAGATGTGTCCTGTAGCACCGTAGAGGTAATCAAGATGGTGACATAAATCACCCAATTCCAGGACACTGAGGGCTTTGGGGAAGAAGAATAAACGTGTGGGTGACGCCTTGGATTGGCTTTTTTTTTCTTTTGAGGTTCAATTTTCTTTAGAGGTTCAATTTCCCATATGTATGGAGGCATAAAAGCTAGACTGTGAGTGCAGTTTTTGCAATAAAACTTGTGAGGATGGAGGTGGATTGACTGTTCTATATACTTAGATATATATACTTCTACATATATATATATTTATATTTCTAGATACTTAGCTTGTGATTCTTGGCAAAGGTTTAGGTTTAATATGCAAGTCCCAAGCACGCTGACTGAAATTGGGTGTGGGGGTTTGTTTACATTCTATCTGTCCAAACTTTCATGTTCTTTAAGGTCTCTTTTTCTAGTGGGTGATTTTTGTTTTCTGTTTTCCTGTCCGCTCTGCTTTTCTGGAGTTGAGAATCAAGAGAATTAATTCTGAAAATGTTTTAATTTCTCAGCTTTTCCTTGTTTCACAGCGTTCTCATGTTTCATGTTACTCTGTCTTCCGAAGTCCCACTGATGTGTGGGGCCAAGTATGTGACAGCTCATACCTAGCAGGAATTACAGTAGTGTCTCAGTGTGTTTGAAACTGTTTGTTTTTAGGAAGATTTAAAAAAAAAATAAAATTAATCGGGTAAAGTGCTACTTCATTTGAGAATCTGCACTAATATTCTGGCACAAAAGTAACTATATGTGTCAAAGATACAGACCGCCAGTGGAGAAAATGTACGAGCAAAGGCAGTTTAGAAAATTAGCAACTTCATTAGACAACTCGTGATTAATAATATGGCAAACTATTACATTAAACCATTTGAAAATTCCTCACGTGACAATTTATGCATTTAATTTGTTTGATATCTCTCTGGCACTTTAATTGCAAATATTATGGTTTATGCAAGAAAATTAGTGATGGGCAAGTGTTTACTTTAAAGCAAAGCATCAGCACCATCTGGTGGTCTTTGCAAAGCTTTGTGGTGATCCTGGCATTGCTCTGACAGCGGAGCTTAGGCATGCCATGTGATGAGACAGCTACCGTTCAAAGGCAGTGGCGAGGAGGCGGAATAAACTTTTTTCCTTTTTTTTTTTCCCAGTGGGATGTTTTGCAGAAAAATTAAATGTCTTCAGTATAACTGCTCCTTATTTAAACCTACTTAGGACTTTAAGCACGAGGACTGTTAAGCATATTTTTTTAAGTTAATTGGTACATGGAGGAATGACAAATACACCTCGTGCTAGAAATGGGGAGGTGCTGCAAGCTGGAGAGTGTGTGCGTGCTTTGGGCTTTTTTCCTTTTTGACATGTCTTTAAAGTACCCGCTGGGGAACAAAAAAGTTAAAAATAGAAAACCTCACTACTGTTGGATTTTGGACAAAAAGGAAGGTTGTCTTTGGAAACAAAATGTAATCATAGCTCTAGTAATAAAGATGTAAAACTCATGTTTTCTTCATGAGAAAATGGTTGGAAAACGATGGCATCCTTGTGTGGGATGGGTGGAATCAGAGTGGGGCCATTGGACTGTCTAGGATCACATTGGAAAGCTTATTTGCCTATTTTCACATTGGGGAAACTGTTGTATTTTTGCTTATGTCAGTGGTGGTATATAAGTTTGGACTTCTTTAAAATACTTGCCCTTTTGGTCTCTGGCTTTCTTTGCAAGGAACTCTCCATAATTCCTTCTGTTGAACAACAATCCTTGGTGAGCATTAGTGAAACTTGAGAGCTGCCAGTGCCAGCAGCAGAGAAACTTTTGCATTTGCGCAGGGCTGTACCCCACTCACCGGGCAGTGCTGGGCAAGCAGCGCAGCCAGAGGAGTGCCACACGGCATGTGTAATTTGCCAGGCAGCTGCAGCGGGACTAATTGGCTTGAGCAAAGCCCCAGGCTGATGCGATAACCCTGGTTGTAGAGCTATTTTGGCTGGCATTAGCTCAGCGCTGTGCTCCGTGGGATGGTAGGAGCATGTGCAGTCAGTCAGGTTTAGTAGGTCTTCTAGTGAGCGTGGTAAAACTGGGGCAGTAAGGTAAGACAGGCGGTGTGTGGTCAGCTATCGTCAGTGCAGCACCTGAAGAATACTTACTAATAGTTCTTGGGTGATAATCCGTTTTTCCTCTTGGACACCATGACATCGTTCTGCATAACCCGAACTCTGTTGAATTCTGAATTAAAGATTTCATAAAGTCTTTCAACAACTGCTTTCATTTTGCATTGGAATTGAAATGACGCAATTTGCATTTAGGATCACCTTTTGCCCTTCTCCCTCTCGGCAGAAAAAAAGAAGCCAGCAAACCTCTGGATATGGACAGGCTTAGGGTCTGTGGGAAGGATGCTTCTCAATGAATGGTTCACACACAGACTGGTGTCTCTCATCTGCTCAGGGATTTTGTTGACAGGGGAGGTGCTTGGCCTCGTCTTGTGGGGTCTGGGTCGATGTTGCCTCAATGTGAGGAAGCGTGGGTTGCTATTTTCCTTTTCCCAAGAGGACCTGATGAGAGAAATGGTTGCTTTGTCTGTTTATTTTTACACCGAAGTCACTGGCTTCTCATCAGCTCCTTCCATCATCTGTTTCCCTTAACCTGTGCAAAGGGCCATTAGGAAGGGACGTGCAGGCGGGTGGTTTTGGTATACTAGCGACCCATGTCACCTCTCTGCTTGTCATCTTTAAACCTGTCACTGTCTTCCTGTCTTTGGAGGAAGAAAAGGAAACAGGGTGAGCAGGAGCAGCTCAGCTCAGTGGTGTGACTGAGGATGATGATGAATGAGAGGAAGCAACCGAGAGACGTAGGGAGAAGAACAGCCACCATGAGCTGGTTCTTGCTGTCTCACTGATGACTGGTGCCAACGTCAGTCTCTGAAGGGGCTGTTAAGTACCATATTTAGGAGTGACACAGAGATGGAAGATTTTTGCATTTGAGCAGGAAATGAAGGACTTTGAGGATTTTTGTAACTTTCTTTGAAGAGGATCCTGCTGTTCTAACCCATGCTTTGATTATCACAGTCTAGATGAGATTGTTTTAAACTTGTCTGAAAATTGAAGGGAGGGCAGAATTCAGCAGCCCCTCTACTGACACATCTGGCCCGATGTTTTCAAGTTTCACACTGGCAAATAGTTATTTTCTGTTTGGAGGTAAGCACTGACTTTTCATCTGTGCAACCTGAGGTGGCAGAAGAGAGGCCGCTGACGACGGCCTGAGCTGGAGATAGCGTTCAGGATCTTCTGTCTGAAGATCCTGCCTGCCAAATTTTGAAATCATTCCCCATCCAGCACAGGGATGTCCAATTAAATTGCCCTATATGGCAGGTTGGAAAACCTCTCTCTTTGTTCAAAGTTTTGTGAAGGGTTGCACAACAGGGTGGTTTTGCTAGGGTTTGAAAGGGTGTGATTTACCTTGCTAGCAGCTAGTTGTAGAAAATCTTTGGAGTAAGTGCTGGAGGTCTTCAAAGATTGATTTTTTTTTTTTTTTTAAATAAAGACTATTGATAACTTCAAAAAAAGTGTAAGTTGGTTCCGACAGTGCCACCACATGTTCATGCATGATTCAGTTGTGTATTCCGAAACTACAAATCTTTCATCCTTTGTTTGAAACAGAAATGCTGGCTTGGGTGTCTGTTCCATGTCTTGCAGATTTGGGGGCATTTTGGCTCCATTTGTGCCATCTATGGTAAGATTATTTTCTACTTTTTATGTAACTCTCTCAAAAGCACTTTGCTGATTTTGGTACCACATATGCCTATATTCCTTGAAAAAAAATTGTTTTTATGAAAAATTAAATTATGTTCACTCAATTTCAAGAATTAATGAACAAGATGTTTAAAAATACCTAGTATTTTATCCTCTTTGTGGAAATAACCTAATGTTCTGTGTTGTGTTAATATTTCATCTATTAGTGAAATGATTGTCATGTAATGCATTTGGTACTGCTAAGGCTCACTCAGTATCTGAGTTTTTAGGCATGTAAACAAAGTTTTCATATGAAGCTGTTTCTGTGAAATGACTTTTATTGGGTTTCTTTGTTCTACCAGTGTATGGATAATTGCACAAATTGCTGGAGTGAAAAGTTGTAGTCTTTTGGTTTTGACTGCAGTTCATATGGATCGTATATTTTAAGAGCAGGAAACAATGCTGGGTTTTTACTATGGATTTTTAATTTTAGAAATCTCTTAGTCCTTCTGTACCGTTCGTGGTGTTTGGAATCAGTGGACTGTCAGCGGGATTCCTGACTCTCCTTCTGCCAGAAACACTAAATAAGCCAATTGCTGAGAGCATTGAAGATCTCCAGAGTCCCAAATACCAAGTGCTTAAAAACGAAGAGACAGAGTAATTTTTTTTTTTTTTTACTGTAGCTTTGCATTATTTTCCCCCTATCTTATGCGAACCATGATTTAATGCATACTGCTTAGATTGTGCATGAAGTTTTTAAAGCCATCTTTCTCTCGCTTTCGGTGGAGATTAAATTGATTCTTTGTTTGGCTCTTAAAGATGAAAAGGCTAACAGCTTTCATCTGTATGTATTAAATTATACGCAAATTAATACTATTTTGTTTCCTTAAAGGAAAACAAATTTTAGAAAGGCAGCCTAAAATAACCAGGGACAATACATTCAGCAACATTCCTGTGCTTTTACGGCAAAACAACTAGGCATATTTTTCATATATTGGATTGTGCCTTTTTGTCATGTTTTGTAGTGGAACATAATCCAAAATTAATATGTATCTGAGGAATTGTTTTATCCTTCATTAGTCTCTTGGGTTAGAGCCATTTAAAGTGTTTTCCTGTTGTTGATATGCACTAAATAGAACTTTTGAAGTGGGAAATGAAAGTTTTGTTTGTTTCAACAGGTAATAGAATAGAAAATGTGAAGTATGTTCCCTAAGGTTGGGAATGGCTTACCAGAGAATTAGTTTTAAAGGGGGGGGTTTAAATTCCTATGGGAAAGGAATTGTTAGTTGAGAGCTAAGCAGGCTTAGTGTAGATATAAAAGAATATATGATGTTCTTACGTTTTTCTTGATATCCTAGCTTGTTAATCATCTGGTAATCAGTTTAATCACACTACACACGCTATTATGCTTTCTTTTTATGTCTAATACATAGTAATACTGCATTCAGTTGAAATGAAAAAAAAAAGAAGAATTTTTGAGCTTTTTGAATACCGTTTCGCTTCTAATTTTTAAACGATCAATGAATTCTGGTTTTCACATTTAATATTAACCTATAAAATAGGACAAGAAATATAAGACATGTAAACTGCTTTTCAATGATCATTTTTCTTCTGTCTGACAGGCAAACCAGTTAGAAGAAAACACTTAAGTTTCAGAAGGCCTGTCTGTGGTGGAAAATGAAGCCTCCATTGAGAAGGTGCTGTAACACTTGAAGGGCAGAGTCTCGCTGTCTGTATCTGACAGGAAATGTTGGAGGACTCATGTATAATGCTGTTTGTAGCATGTTGAACAGTTTTATGTGGAGACAAATTGAGAAGATGGAAGAAGTTGATCAAAGCTTGTGAGAAAAGAGGTGACAAATCTGTGCATTAATTTAATGACTTAACAAAAGCATACTTTGGATGTTTGGACTTCTCTACGGCTTCTTAAAATGAAGTATTAATTTATTTTACAAAACGTAATTGCTAGCTTCAGATTAAGCTATAATGTTGTAATTGAAGTGGTGTGTATCATTTAAAATTTAGATGGCCTTATATATTCAGGCAAGCTGTAATCCTGAAAAGTGACAGCATCTTGTATATGCTAATTTTCTCTACAGGGTTTTTTGCCTCTAAATTACGCTATACCTCACAGTGTGAAGAGACCAGAGATTTTTATGGGTTGTTGGCCTTAGTATGTCTAGCATAAGAAACCTGAACAGGAGATCTGAAAGGAGAAAAAATGGATTTTATTGTGGGAATAAGTAATTTTTTAATACAGTTGTACATGAAAAGATACGTAAAGTTAAAAATAATACTATATTGGAAAAATCATGTCAGGCCTTTAAGAGATGCGTTTAAAGGAGAGGATGAGTAACCTTTTAGAGAAAGGTTATTAAGTTCTAGCTGTACATGTGCAACTAGAAATTACTGAACATGAGTCATATATTGTATATGCAATAATAGGTAATCCAATACAATTCACCTATGAATTGGAAATTCTTCCTGTGAGGGGGGTGTGTGTGTGGTTAACAGTTAATATATTTATGTTGGAATAGATGCATCACAAATGTTACAGTTTTTCGATGGCCAACACAATTTTGTTATTAAAAAGAAAATTATTTAACATCTGTACTATGAGTGCTGCTTTTTCCAGGATGTTTGCCCAGGCTTTTTGAAGAATACTTGTATCACTTTGATTTTGGCCCTTTATCTAACGCATCTGATAGGAAAAGGTTACTGAAAGGCCTCTGTATTTTGAGCAAGTTCCGTAGTTAAATAATAGTTCTGCAAATGAACACGTGCCCATGCAAGTGTGTGTGCACTTATACAAACACACACGTGCACACATAAGTACGTGCAGGTTGCTCTGCCTGGATGCCTCAGTGAAATCTGTGCTGAGTCCATGCGTGCTTTACAAATAGCCTGATCAGGTCCCCAAGAGATGAAAATCAATTGGCAATCAGAACAACATTTAGATAATGTTGACATACGGGTGGATTGCATGTGTGTTTACTTAACCTATGGGGCTGAAGCTTGATGACGAACAGCCTATAGAATATGCTGCTAACTTTTATCTTCTGATCATTTATTTATTCATCATTTTTGTAATGTTTCACTTTTGTAAGGATTAGAATTGAGTTTGTGATATTTTTTTTTTCCTGAATAATATTAATGCCTTCCATTGCATTAACATTTATAACCATAGTGACTGATTATACCTCTTCAAAGGATAATTGGGTCAGCAGGGATATGGTAAAGACTGAGTTTTGTTACTGTTGACTTCAATTTTTTTATTACAAGAAGTAAAATTTAATAATAAATAGAATGATATAAAGTTGTATTCCCAAAGCAGAGACAAGACTCTGGAACAGGAGGATCATAAAGGTACCATTATGTAGTGGGAGTCTGTTTCTCTCTCCTGCCACATGTTATCAGGCTGTATCAGTGCATTTTTCCACTGCCTTTTATTCCACATTATGTGAAAAACAGGAAACAAAGATCATTTACATTTTGAACATGCTTATTTCTGCTTTATTTGTCCTGGAATTAATGAATTCTTTGCCTGGGGTGACTTCTGTGAATTTGGTGGATTGATGACCAGAAAGCTGTGTGTCCCGAAAAGAAGTTAATGATCTTTTCAGCAGCCCTGGCATGACACATAGTACCTGCAGCTCTTTTTATGAGTGTAGGCCAGTATGGAAGCTGGTTTGGTAGCTCGTCTCCAAGATCCAAAAGAGAATATGGATAGAAACATGGACTTCCATTTTTGCTTCTTATCTTTTCAATTCAATTTAACACCTTGTTTGCCTTTTTAAGTTTACTTTATATATCATAGAATCATAGAATCATTAAGGTTGGACACGACCTCTAAGATCATCGAGTCCAACCGTCAACCCAACACCACCATGCCCACTAAACCATGTCCCTAAGTGCCTCATCTACACGTCTTTTAAATACCTCCAGGGATGGGGACTCAACC
>NW_008794452.1:2152437-2158240 GCF_000699145.1 Aptenodytes forsteri
CACAACTCTCTGGGCCCGGCCGTCCAGCCGGTTTTTTACCCAGTGCAGAGTACACCTGTCTAAGCCGTGAGCCGCCAGCTTCTCTAGGAGAGTGCTGTGGGAGACGGTGTCAAAGGCCTTGCTGAAGTCCAGGTAGACCACATCCACAGCCTTTCCCTCATCCACTAGGCGGGTCACCTGGTCATAGAAGGAGATCAGGTTGGTCAAGCAGGACCTGCCTCTCATGAACCCGTGCTGGCTGGGCCAAGCATCCTTGCTGCATTTTGCTATTGCTGGATAGAAAGATGCTATTTGGAAAAAAGAAGTGTTTTTTCCAGTTACGTGTTTAGAAATAAGGAAATTATTTGCAGCTTTATTAGAAATATTTTCAATTGGACTAATGTGATCAATGCATTGTATCTTACAAGGTCCTAAAGTTAAGAAACCAACTGTGTCATTCATTACTGTATATGTCATGGCAAATCAGAAAAGGCAGCATTTTTGGCCAAATAACTGCCTTTTTTAGAGTAGATATTGTCCCTTAAAGCTTTTGGATTTGTAGAATTAGAAATTCTTCACTTAGAGCAACTCTTTTTCCCATTATTTTTAATGGAGACAAAGCAGTTTTGGGGAGGAATGCCCTAATAAATTCTTTATTCAGTGTCGGACTATTATCTATTGCTTTCTATTTCTCTGTAAAAAGAACAAAGGGAGCTGAGTTAAATTAAGTGGTTTAATTATACACATTAGGTCACAATCCCCATCCTTAAGTATCACTTTTAGCTCTTCCCCTGTGCTTTATTTGTGTGTAGAAATTTGATTATCATGTTGCATCTGCACTGTTCATCTGTTTCTGTTAGAACAATGTCTTTAGTGCTTTAGCACTTACTTGTGAAATTGCCTTTATTTCTTTATCTGTTTTTAAACTGATTGGAAGTCTTTTTACTTCAGCATTTGAGAAAATTCTGCTGCTTTCTGGATTTTATCATGTTTCAGCTGCAAATCTCGAGGCTTAAAAAAAAAAGAAAAAAGAAAAAAGTTGGCCTCTCTGCACTGTCCTTAAATACATCTGTGATACTCACACGTTGTCCAGAAAGGAAGTCTGAACTGATTTCAGTTTTTTCACTCTTTTCTGTGTTTCACCTTTAATCTTACTCTGTATTCTCCTAAGGAGTGCTGGGTTTTTTTCTGTCTCAGGTGCTAAGAGTGCTGAGCAGAGGCGAAGCTTGAACATTCATTTATGCTGCCTACGTTTTAATGCCATTTCCCTGTCGTTAGGCAATATTTATCCTTTAATTCTTGGTTAGGTTTGCTTAAGCCCCGGTTTTGTCAGAGGAAGAATATTAGTTGTAAATATTAAAAAATATTTTTCCATTGCTCCTCCAGCTCATGCCATCTTTTGTATTTTGTTTCACATTTTGTTGTTCCACAGCCCTCCTGGTGACCGACTCGGTATGGAGAAGCAATGAGGATTTGTCTGCATCTAAATTCCCTGGCTGGCAAATATCCCCCGCTTTATTTTGTCATCAGCCAGTGATGACACACCTGCACACGCACGCACCGTATTAAAAGTCAGGTCAGGTATAAAGGCAGGGCTTGAGTTCCTTTTTCTGGAAAGCAAACTTTGCCCGATATTCATGTCAAGCTCATCTCTGATCTTTTTCATTATCCCATTTGATGTTTCATCAAAGCTGTTTCCTCCTTTGTTGGAGCACTGTGTGTTACTGCTTGAAGTGAAGGCTATAGATTCATTTTTAGAATTTATCCTTTTTAATCTGAGCAGAGTGAAGTACAAATAATCCTTTGCTTTGTTGACTAATACTCTTGCAGCTAAGCAGCAGAGAAAGGAGGAGGTGAACTTTTCACACTACCATCTGTAACCAGCTGGCTCTGCCACTGAATTTTTAGTTTGCTTGAGGCAAATAACTGTATCGTGTATTACAGCATGCAAGAGATCTAAATTTTTCCATGCTGTCAGTTATCAGTAGTTCATTGGAAAAGGTCATCTTTCTTTGTATCGCTTGCTGCAGGAGATGTAAAATTTCCTAGAGATTATTTTTGATAGATGCAATCCTTCCATTAGAGTTAAATTTGTGAAAATAGTGGAGAGATGTACAGCTACAGGCAAACCATATGTAAATCTGGGATGATCTTTTCTTGTAGTAGCAGAATTTCTTCTTACCAAGACTTCCAAATCTGTAAAGAAATGTGTGGGCTGTAACGTGCAGTGGGAGTACTGTTTGTGCCCACCTGAGGAGGGTGGTAGACCACAGTAGCTGGAGATGTGTTTGAGGGAAAGAGAATGTGGCTGAAAAGTGGATGAGGTTTGGGAATCAAACCGTTTCCAACTCCTGCACACTTGTGGCGAGATCCTGTATTACGCCAGGATGCTTTTAACTTGATATTAAATAGTTACAACACTTTCTATACTAGATGAACTCCTGTTCCTCTGGGTAGTCTCCTGGTTTAGGAAACAAGCTGGTGTTGGGATGAATAAACCGCAAAACAAACGTTGCAGCAATTTTGATAGCTTATGAAAGCACAGTATGGCTCTGACTGGACTGGTTTGACAGTGTGCGTTCCTACAGTGGTCCAAAGAGATTTGATGCTGTGCAGGCTGATGGCTTTTCTTGGCTTTTCACCTAGGAAAGGTGTGAAACACTGTTTAAGTGGCATCTTCCCATGTAATAGCAACCTAGTCATGCTAATGACAGGTAAGGCTGAATAGACTGGCTCTTTTTCAACAACTTCAGTCACTTGGGCTGAAAGTTTCTATACTGGGCTTTTGTCTGCCAGGTAGCAGTACTGCCAACGTTCAGTTGGCTGTATTTAAGTTTCCTCGTCATGAAAGATGCCAGGAAAAACTGGTGATTACATGGGGTTTTTTAACCCTTTTTCAAAGAGATTCTGCATCTGCAACACCTCACTTCTTGTTTGTCACAGCCTCACTCACGTCATTTTCTACCTTCCTTTGCACTTTTTTCCCTGCTATCCCATCCACAGTAATGCAGAGCCTGATTGAATTCTCATTTCTCTATACCAATGTGCGAAGGAAAAGAGAGAGACCGCAGCATATTGCTGCACACCTAAGGAAACTAGGATCTGTGTACGTGACATGGAGTTACTCCAGATGTGTCCAGGCTGAAAGAAATTGCTATTTCTTTTCACCATCCCCTGTCTCATGGTTGGTCAGGTTTATAAATATTGGTGTCAATATACAGTGACAGCTGGCTCTGACTGCTGCTGCAAGAAACCCTGCAGCAGCAATGTTACACCCAGCTCCCTCCGTCAGGTTTCTGCTGCAGCTCTGGAGGTTTTTCATCTGTTTCAAACCATTATTTAATCCTTATGATAGCGTATGCTATTGTTTGTACAAATGTCCAATCCTTTTTTAAGGCCTCCTGATCTCTTGATTTCAAGGCAATGATATGATGGTTCAGCAGTCTGTTATTACGTTATGTTTGTTTCCTCTTACCGTTTTGTATTTGCTATCTCTTGGTTCCAGTGGAGATACCAATGATCGGGAACAATGGCAGTGGATAGGAATGCTTGACCTAAAGATACATCCTGCAGTTTAATGCTATATATTTTGTATTGTCTGGTTTCTCTTCTTTTGAAAACGTTCCAGTTATTTCTGTGAATGGACGCTTTTCCAGGGCCTCTCGCTTTTATATCTCTGTGTGCCCTGAAACAGCACTTTGAGCTGTTTGCTTACCTTATGTAAAGAAACTCCCTCAACATGTGCCCAGTTTTACTTATGCGAAGACCTGCTGACAAACCAGCAGCCATAGCCTCTCTGAGGGGCCAGAGTGACCACTCTGACTTGCAGGAGCGTGTCCCTGGCTATGTCTGAGAAAATTATCACCAAACCTTCCCTTTAACTAGAGGAGGCTCTTCAGCATCGAATTCCTAAGCTGCTTTGATGGGATTTGAGGGGTGTTTTCAATGCTGAGATTTTCCTGACCGATTCCCCTGTGGGTGTTAGTTACCCGGATGGTCGGGGTTAGAGCTGGAAACCGGCTCCACCTCCTGCTACCCTTGCGTTGGCCCCGCTCCCTGGCATGGGAGCTGCAGTGGGCTGGGGTCAGCTGCCTGCCAGGCCTGCCTGACCAGGCATCTTTTATCATTGCTGGTTTGCTTTGCTCTGCCAAATTCCTGAGCTTTCCTGGGGACTGTGCTTTTACTGAGCAATTTCTTGGTATTTAGCTCCAGAGGAAGTTACTTCTGCTGCGGTTTGCAGAGTTTGTCCCAGCTGTTGTAGCATCCTTTGAGTGTAGAAATCAAAATACTCTTGCTGGAGTGATGTGTGTGTGTGTGCCCTGTACTGCGCTGCCTTGGGGCTTTCAGGGTACAGGTATGTGCAGGGCCAGATCAAAAAAATTGTGTGACGAGCAACTTCTCTGTCTCAGAAATAGTTGGCTGCTTGAGGGAGCGATCATTTCTCCCTGCTCCTCACCTGGAGGTAACCTTTTACATTTGACCTTGTAGTTCTTACCAAAAAAAAAAAATTAAATGCACTGATTAATAAAACAAACACACACCCAACACAGGTAAAAATCAGTTTTGGAAATGAAAAAGCAAGGAAAAACAATGACTTAGGCAGCAGTTAGTCATCTCTGTTGAAGAATGTATCACAGAAAAGTAAAATTGGCAGCAGGGGGGCTCCTGCAGTCATAGTCTGAACGAATTGCTATGGATCTGAATTGGCTATTTATTACCTTTAATCCTAGCGGTCTACTAGGAAGGAAGGAAAATAATTACTAATGACAGATTTTAGTTGAAGTTAATTTATTGATGGTGGAACTAATTGCATGTTCCAGGTGTTCATCAGTTTAGCAAGACAACATTTAACTATCAAATGTTCCAATTACAATGTGGTTAATTAAACATGATTAAACTGTTGGGTTTACAAACATGCAACTGATTATACATAATTAAACTTGTAGTGGGTTTATGGTATGCACCATGCAAGATATATGCGATTTTTAAAAATTGCTTCTTGTAAGAGACTACCTTATGCTTGTATGTTAATATATAGGTATTGACAGCTTGCTGTGTTTTTAAGCCAGAAATCTACTGTGGAAAAGTTGTAGTGACGTATTGAATTATCAGTTAAGAAACATAAAAAAGGCAGGGGGGAGAGTGGTACCTGCTCAGAATTTGCAACTGAATGGTGTAAGTCTTGTGTGAATTGGTAAAAGCTGGTAGTTCTTTGCTATTTAAATTCTTCCGCTAGTAAAGCAGAAGCAGAACATTTTGATACAGTAAGATCGGTGTTCATCAGGTGCTCCAGGTTGCTGGGTCATCCTTAGCACCTGCTTCAGAGGAGACGTCTGGTGAGAGAATGGGGTGTGTGCTGGCGGATTGAGAGCCTCCGAGAAGGGTTTCCGGGGCTCTCCTGGGAGTCCTGGCTCCTGTGGTGGATTTGCTGGGGATGGGAGATGGGTATGCCTCCTGAGGAGAAGCGGGCGTGAAGCCTGCAGCATTAAACGAGGGTTATCAGCCAGACTGACGGGCAGGGCAGGGGGAGAAATCTCATCCCCTCGACATCTAGTGTTTATCAATGCACACACCAAAGTTGCCGCTGAAGCCAGCGCTCTAAGCTGAACTGAAACTGCCGAACTAAACAACTGTGGTGCATAACTGACAACAGGTCTTGACATCCCCTTGGTCTCGCTTGCTTCCTTGCGCCCACCGAGGCCGAGACGCCTCGGCCCGGACCGCCCGCTCACCCCCGCGGGCCGCATGCGCCGCGGGGCCCCCTCCCCGCCCCTGCCGCCGCGAGGGCTCACGCGTCCCTGCTCCGCCTCGTGCGTCACCGCGA
>NW_008794452.1:2158293-2180860 GCF_000699145.1 Aptenodytes forsteri
GCCGCCGCGACACGCGTCCCTGCTCCGCCTCGCCTCGCTCGAGGGTGCGGGCGCGTTAATGAGATCTCGTGAGTCTGTCACCCGTCACGGCCTCCCACCGTTTCCCGTTGCTGAAGTGTTCTGTTGTTGGTTGTCCCAGGGTAGTATAAACACTTGTCTTCTTCATAACTTAAAAACATGTGACATGGATTAAGTCTTTGGTGCTTGGCTTTTGCTTTTGCTGCTAGTTAGTGCCCTTTTGGTTAGCGCTTGGTAGCTTTGTCACGTGTGAAGTCTCTGCGATAGTCCTTTACAGTTTAATCCCTGTCCTGATGGACACGTGTGTCATTTGATTGTAGATAATTCTCTTGTTAGGAAAGCGGTGCACTGCAGTGTACTTACAATAAGGGCTGTTTTAACCTCTGATTTGTGTTAAGACCGAATTTAATTTGAACTATCGAGAAAGGCACCAAGGAGAACGGGTGTCAGCGTGGGAGGGGGTTGCGATGGCGTAATGTGGGAAGCCTTGTTAAGCAGCCGCCTCTCCCGGTGCCCACGGGCATCGGGCACGCCTGGCGGGAGGCCGCTGTGCCTCTGCGGCTGGGAGGGCCCCGCGGAGGCCAGCGTGAGCACGCCCGGGCTGTGAGTGGGCACCCCATCCCCAAGCACCGATGCTCTCCTTTGCCTAGGACCTAGTGTAACAACGGGTGACTTAAATTTTGCAGGACTTCCCATAACATCACATATTTAGTAAATAAAATGGTCTTACTTTCTGTGCTCTAGAGTAGAAAACATTCAAGCAAATGCTGACTGTAGATGAATATTACAGAGATAGCTACACCAAGGCTGCTTTCTAATTTGGCGTGACCAGGTGGTTTGCATACGGAGAAAGGAGATCTTCCCTGCTTAAACATCTGTATTTGCAGTGATAATGTACACACCACAATCGTCAGTTCTGTCCTAATGAATTTGCTCATCACTGTCTGTATGAGATTTACAGAGCACAGATTTTTTTGGTAAACTTTTTTGAGTTCATTCTTGTGTGTTCATGGGAATATAATGCTTGCTTACCAGAAAATGTTTTGCATGTGTCGTTGGTATCCATATGAATATACTGGAGTATGTTCAGTCCTTCTTCCCTTTGCATACAATTTCACAGCCGTGCAACTGGAAATCTACAATAGTATCAGGCAACAATTGGAAATCCACAGTAATATCAGGCAAGTCAGGTAAAAAATCATGCCCTTTCCCACCTAGTCATCAGTGAACATTAGCTTAATCATTAGTAATGAAATCAAATGAATGTCAATAAATACTTCTAAATAACTTTAAATGGTGCTTTTTTTATTTCAAGTCTATTTTACCCTGACACGGGTGTTTTCTCTTGTTCTCTCTTTTTGTGTGCACAAGTATATACCAGAAAGGGAGAACAGTTCCTCCTCTAACTGAAATTTATCTTTGTGCAGACATCTAGCGCCAGTAGGATATACTGGAAATATTAAAACTGCAATGGATTTATAACTGTCCTGGGTTTTCCTAAACCAGGAGAGCACTGTGTGAAGCGAGCTTGCCTTAATTTTCCTGTCCTGCATTGAAATCAAATTTTTCATTGAATTTTCCTATCCTGCTCAAGACGATTGCCTGGGCTGTCAAACACAACATTGAGGAGCAGCGTGGCTGTGCTGGGTGAGTGTCCAGCCTGCCAAGGCCTCTCGTTTGGGGAGAAAAGACCTTCCCTCCCACGTTGTGCATAATCCAGAGCTGGCCCTAGGGTGGAGCAGGCTTTGCTCTTGCCCCCTGGCCTTGCTGGGCTCATGTCCATTTCCCTACCTGGTTGCTAGAGAAGTAGTTTCTGTTTAAGTAACTTATTCCAGGGGCAGTTAGTTGCTCAAAGAAACTAATGATGCATGTGGCAATGGCTGGGGGATCAAAGTGTCAGGATGGGTACTGTGCCAGCCCTGAATCAGTGCTGTTAGGGGATGAAATGGGAAAATGGGAAGAGGATAGTTAGTGCTCCCCTGGCACTTTTATGTTATTTTTAGCAAAAAACCCTAAACAAAAAAAACCAAAACCAAAACAGCCCTGGGGATAGCCACATACTCAGATTTCCCTGCAGCCTGTCTGTCTTCAGGCTGGCGAGCAACCCTGAGATGTGCTCCGGTTAGTGCCAGCAGGCTTTGTCAGCATGGGCGCAGGACGAATGTTTGTTTGTGTTTGTGGGTGGCTGCCTGTGACACCCACGGTATCTGCGATGGTGCTCATGGGAATGAGCTGTGCACAAAGCACAGGGACTTCTCTGGCACCTGCTGATGTGCTCCTGAACCAACATTGCCCATCAGAGCGCCTGGTAGCCCCATGTTTGTTGCCGTACTAGCCATGGAGGTCTGGAAATGGCATTAAAAAGTTTAATCTTTTTTTCTTTGTCTTTTCATGAGCAACAAATTACAATGGAACAAAAGAGGATGAAAACAAAATTTTATACTGTGCCTTTTAGGCAGTCTTATACTTCTCTCTGACAAGAAGGCTAAAAGAGCAAAATAATATTGACTAAGTGTCTGGTCTTTACTTAAGTGCTCTTGAAAGTTAATCAATCCACTTGTGCCCTAAACAATGTTAGTTTTTCAGTTCAGAGGGGCTGGGGAAAAATTCACCTGGCTTTTCTGGCTTTAAGAAGATGGCAGGGCTGGAAGCAAACTATGATGAGCTTGTTTGCCTATGCCTTGATGGGATTAAGATGGGATGCTGTACTGTCACTCAGATGATGTTTTCTGTATATTTAATTGACCGTTGCAGCTTGCTAACAGCTCATTAGCTAGTGTATTTATGCTTCAGAAAGCTAATGCTGAGTGGTGATAGTCTCTTCATATCTCGCATTTGTTACAGAAAAACTTAAGGTAATTTGAGTGAGTTTGGGGAAAGAACAGGAAAAAGGCAGAAAGGTAGGTTTTCTCTTTGTACGTATTAATACGGATCTATAATTTGGAGGCTTTGTTGAAGAGCATTAAAATGCATAGACTCTTAATGGTACTGCAAGGGAAAACAAAATGAATCCCTATGACTTAAGTAATCTATCACTGAAACTTTGTTCTTGAAAAATGAAAAGGGATGTAGAAGTCCTTCTGACCTTCAGAGCACCCCCAGTGCTGTAGCCCACCTCTGACCACATCAAAGTAGGACTAGGCAGGGAGAAGAAGGGTGGCCTCTGGCTTTTGGACAGCCGTGGGGAAATTCGGCTGGCTTTGAAAAAAGAGCCTGGTGATTTCTGCTTCTCTGGCAGTAATATGGATGAGGGCTCCATCTCAGCTTGAGTGTGAGCTGTGACCCTTTATATTACCACACTGAGGTGTAAGGATGGTTGTTTTCATTTAGCTGTAGGTGTTAGCAATGTTAAAGTTCTCTATTTATGTTAATACACATATATTGGTGTGTGTATGGTAGCAGGTTTAGATGGTTTTCATTTGGAGGGTCTTTCTGTGCTAAAAACCCCACAGACAAACACACTCCCCCAGCCAGCCACGTGGGTGAATGTTGAAAATCCATCCAGGGAGACTGTTTATCCAGTCTGGAATAAATCGCTCTCTCTGGGTAGAGGGGTCTTTCCTGTCTGGCCTCTGCGATCCCCCTGAGCTGTTGGTCCCGTCCCGTCGGGGCGGCAGCCCGGCTGTGCCGGCAGTGGTGCCTTACCTCTACTCCGGAGGGGACACGGCTGCCACCTTCACAGGTGGGCTGCACTTATTTGGGGTTGTAATTAATAAATCTCCCTGGTGGTTTTGATCTCTGCTTTCCACTATACCATAATTGCATTATATGCAGTGAAACGACAGTGTGATGGGATGGGGGAAAAAAAAAGGAAGGTCTCAAAATGTGGCTTTTGAAGAGACTCCTGCTGACACAGGCTTGATCTTTGAGCTTCATTTTACTGCTTTCAAAATGATATCCCTGCTCTTGCCTCATTCTGGTTTCCTCCCTGTTCCCAGCCGTCAGGCTCCACCTGACGGGTGATGTACAGTGACGATAACTTGCAGATGCCTTTGTGTGACAGCTGGATTAGTGTTTTTAATCTTGCTCATTTACAGCGTGCAGTCCCCTTTCCTTCCCCTCTCCCGGGGAAACTGCCTCCTTGTTTTGGCAAGGTTTGTTGATGAGGTGTGGATGCTGGTGCTCGCTGCTGTCTTCTGGGCGAGATCTTTGCCTTCGGGTTTCTGGGACCAGCTTAGTGGTGGAGCAAGCACAAGGTTACGCTTGCCCAAAGCCTGCTAAAACACTGGGGGGAAAGGAAAAAAAAAAAGTACAATAAAATGCATGAAAACCTTGGAGAAACTGCATTGAAGCCACTTAATGACTGAGGAAAGGGCTAAGTAAAAGATGAAAGAAAATGACTTGAGAACACAAAGTAAATTGCCATAAAACAGGTGTTTATGCACGAGCAGGTTTGCTCTCTGCTTCAAGTACACGGTTAATGAACAAAACCTTGAGATGGTTTTTGTTCAGTTGTGATTATTGCCAGATTTGTCTGTGCAGAGAGAGGAGAGATGGAGGGCGGGGGGGGAAGACAGCTGACAGTAGCAGGCGGTGAAGTGTGAGCAGGAGTGGGCGCGTGGCAGTTTGGCCTTGTCCTCTTCTGCACCAAGCCAGAGGGTGGGTTTGCCCCCGATGTCTCAAAGGGGATCATGTCACCTATGCACACAAGCAGCGCTGCTTCATAATTACTCCTAAAATAACAAGATGTGTGATCACATGCCCCAAGAGAGCATCTGAAGACTGTACGCGTGTGCTTTACTCCCTATTTTTGCCTTTGGGAATGCATGGGGTGCCTGTGCCTAGGGGCGGCAGCAGGGCTGAGGGGTCTCTGTGAGGAGAGGCTGGGGCTGCCCTGTGCTGGGCACAGCCGGTTCCGGCGGCCCCATGGCTGGGCCCCACTAAGCCCCTCAGACCCGCAGGTGGCACATCGGGGGGACAGAGGTGAGAGGGGGGGAAAACACCGCCAGGACCGGGGAGAGGCAGAGGAGTTGGGAGCGAAGGAGAGAGGGTGAGGTGGGGAAAAGGGGGCAAGGGAGAGTAATTTATCTTTGTTTGTCACCATCCAAACCTAGTTTAATTGGTAAGAAATTTAATTAATTTTCCCCAAGTTGAATCTGTTTCACCTGTGGCAGTAATCAGTAAGGGATCTCCCTGTCTGTATCTATCTTTGTATCTTGACCCATGAACTTTTTCACTGTGTTTTGTCCCCTGCCTTGCTGGCGAGGGGGAGTGATAGGGCGGCTGGGCAGGCATCTGGCAGCCAGCCATGGTCAACCTGCCACAGAGAAATACTTAACTGACTTCTAAAACATAACTCTGGTGGGGTTTAGAAGAGGAGGTTCTGGTACTGACCGCTGCTGGGACCTCTTGTGCTTTCCAGCATGCATGTGGCCACGGGGAGCTGCCTGCTGAGGCACTGTTTTCCAGGTGTGTCAGGAGTCAAAATGCAAATTGTACCATACAGGAGCCCATATATGCACTTAAATATGAAATAGTCTCCCCTGAAGCAATGACTGGATCACTTACATATAAGTGATTTTTGAAAAGTGTTTTTGGTTCTTTTTAATTTTATTTATTTATTTGCAACAGGTGGTTTTGGGGCAGCATTGTGTTGGCTCTGGCAGGGGAGAGCCGCAAGGAACATGGTGCAGCTCCCAGAGGTGCAGCAAGACGATGGCCCTGCCAAAATTTGTGCCAGACTGATAAGGCCAGAGAAAGAAATCGAGAAGTGCACAGGTGCTATTTGCCGTCAGGGTTTGCATATTTGAATCTGCACAATTCACTTACGCAAGGGACAGCAAACATAGCAAGGCCAGAACTTTAACCTGGCAGGTCTCTAGGCTGCATCCCCACTGAGTTTGGTGGCATTTTCATAGGTTTTGGGGGTGTGTGTGTGAGAGTGAGAGCAGGATGCGGCCCGCTCTCATACAACAAGCACAAAGCAGTTAAATATTAGTTGTGGAAAGGACGATCCTTACTGTTGCCTGGTTTGAGATGGCACCCCAGTTGTGTACCCAGGGGTGTGCAGCAGCTTCTGCTTGGAAATGGAAATGCTTAATCAGAGAGTGCATTTTTATGGGAACTGCAGGTGGCAGTAGGGGCTAAGTTTTACAGAAAAAATGTATTAAATTTCCTTTCTCCACAGTAGCTTGGCATATGGCAAAAATTTGAATCTCTGCAAGAAGCCTTCTCTTAAAGCCAACACTCCATATTTTTAAGGACTTGTCAGTTCCTTTTAGGCATAATGTTTTCAATAACGGTAATGACACTTCCCGCTCTCTTTGGGATGTCCTGCACTGCTTTCCCCCGGGGTGGGTTTCTGGTGGTTGTTTTGCAGCATTGGCACTCTTCTATAAATACTCATTGAATTCTGCTTTTATTTACTGTGTTCCAACTGGGTAAGTAACTTAAGAGGTATATTACTTACATTTACCACAATCAAAATTATGTCCATTTGAATTTAAGAAACGGGTGAATTGCTGTGCATTAACTGTAGGACTTTGAAGTCCTGTGTGTAACACAGAAAAATCTTGAACAGATCTGAATGATAAAATCTCCTGTATTTAAGGTCAATCTCGGTTTGGTTTCTAGTCACTGAGAAAATCTTAATTCAAGGTTTAGCAAAGAAATAATGAACAGACCGTTGTCCCTCACGCTCTGTGTATTTTTGGCTTAGGAGTTATCTGCCATCTAGTGCTTTCTCATTTAGGATACACACATTTATTTGTCTGGTTCAGTCAGAATAAAGAATGTACTTATGTTTATTGCATACCATGGGGAACTTGAGAGATACAATGCGCTGAAATAAAGGTGGACTTGTGTGGTTCAGACAGCTCATTGTATAAACAGATGCAAGTCCATGTGCTGTATATATGCTGGGATCAGCCGGTGGTGTGTGTGTTGTTTTTCTTTTTTAAGTTACGCTGCACTGGATGACGATTAAGCTGGTAAAACTTTCCAGAACACCTAAGGCTGCTATTTCTGAGCTCTGAGGTGAGGCTGAGTACAGAAGAATCTGTTTCTAAAAAGTACTAATTGTTGTTACTGAAAAAGTTGTACCATAGTAAGTGAAAATCCCGGAGGGACTCATTCTGATACTGGCAGGGTCAGTTCAAAATCTGCAGTAAACGTTCTTGGTAGCATGTCTTCCAATTAAAAAGCAATAGCGAAGTACTTAAATGTATTGCTGGGAATTAAATACTTCTCTAGAGCTAATTGCTTTTGTTGGTAGTTTTTCAGATGTACACTAGAAAGACGACAGATAGTTTGGACTGTGAAGGACTCATCGGTGTTTTAAAAGCCTTCCTTGGCATGAAGCACTCCGATGATGTTTTCCCCCTTGTGCTTCTACCTTGGCGCCAAGTGCTGATTACAAGCCATATATCTGCACACTTGATCCTGGTCAGAGCAGGAGCATCAGTGAATCCCTGTACAGGAGTGAGCGCTGTTAGAGAGCATGTCCCAGCCTCCCGATGGGAAATACTAACATACAGTATGATGTAGAACTGTATTACCTATTAAAAAGCAGTTATTTAGGGCATGTAGAAAAGAGAGCGTATTATAAATTAAACAAAGAACAAGATGCATTTTAATAACTGTTCCTGAGTAATGGGAAATCTCGGACTGTCCATATAGGGTTTTACAGTCAGTATGCTGCTGTTGGGGAGGATCATGAGGAGGGAGCTCAGGAGGGAGAGAGGTGTTCTGTGCACGTATTCAATCACAGGTTAAAGAGAACTAGCTCAAGCTGTGCTCATTGACCCTTCCCATTCCCTTATCACAAACACTTGTCTGAATTTATTTGGCTGAACGTCTGATGAAAGCAAATATGAAGGTTGTGTTGCCTGCCCTGAGTGCCAAATTTGGCTTGTGTGCAGGAGCGCACCTGTACTTGTCCAATCCAGGGAGAGCTGGAGCGCCCTGTGATTTACCTTAACAATTATAATCAAAGCCACACAGCTCAAATTATGAATGTTTGATCTTCAGAGCTTATAATCAACCCAGAGAAGAAACACCCCAGAAGCTATTTTATTGAATAAATTTAAATAATGCATTAATTTTAGAAAATAATTGCATATGAGCAAATGGCTAAGTTAATCAAAGTATTCATTTGTTCAGCTCTTAGGGATATGTAAAAACTTAAATAATGTGTAAATATCACATTTGGCATGTGCATACTTACCACAAAATATGAGTTAGATGTAGTGCACACATAGCTGAATGGAGACTATGTAAATGTGTTTTAATGATGCTTAATGGGGGACTGATGTACATCAGGTTTGGAAATGGTATGGGCAACTGCACAATTCCAGTTTTGGTGTACAGGTTAATGCGTATTTCCCTCATGACCAAGCTCTTGGTGGAGAATCCCAGTCAAAGTCATGCATGGAATCATGCTGGTAACACACAGCCTTTTAGCAAAACTTCTTGCATATAGTGAATTAAATGCAAAGTGTGTCTGTATTTATGAACTATCCCAAACTGTGCAACTCAGCTGGAAAAAGAGAGAGATGGGAGAGATGCCATTGCCATGTGAAATGCCACTGCAGCTGGTGCCAGAGGTGATGAGAGGTGGGTGAGGCACGCAACAGGTCATGGTTTGCTCCTCCACTGCCTCCTGGCGAGCAGGACCCATGCAGCCCAAGCAGGTTGGGCTGGAGCTTTCCAGAGGCTCCCTTGGGAGCTGCAGTCTTCTTTTTGAAAGTGATCTAGGAAGTTATGAACCTAACTTATGGTGGCTCCATAGCATATATAGGTCTGCTGGCAGACGTTGAGGGCTGGCAGCAAACTGGTAGCCTTCACTGTAGTTTGGCCACCCCTTACAGCCCATCAGGGTTTGCACCATTTCTGCATCTGTACTGAGCAAACGGCGGCTGCGGCAGGGAGAATGGTGATATCATGCCAATGCAAATGATAGCACAGAAAGCGGATATTTAAAGTTCAAGTTAATGCGCCTCTGGTCCTACTGTGCCTGCTTTGTGTATGTGATATATTCATGGGGAAAAGTACTGTGTTCTTTCCTAGACTGACAGGAGATTTTAATTTCTTACAATGTACCAGTCTTGATCTGATTTAGCTATTTCTATCCTGGCATGTGGCAGTGGTGTGGCATATTAAGAGTCTTGCAGCAGTCTTCAATGGGCTCAATAAAATTAATGTGAGTATTAGTCAAATACTGTCTGACAATTTTCTTAGGCTGGGCTCTGACAAGAGTTGTGGTTGGGAAATTATGATTTTCTTTTGTTATTTCATTTCACTTAATATTGATGTGTGGAGCGATATATATGGTGGTTATTTTTTTTAAATAGGCTCTTTATCCTGACTCAGTCAGGGACTGGAGTCTGGTATTTGTATTAAATATTGTATCAAGTGATTTGCAGTAGCTGTGGGGTTTAGTGGGATGAGAGCTATTTGTTTTTACACAGAAACCTGTGGTTCCTTTTGTTAGGGCTTTGGATTGCTTTTATGCTCCATTCTCACAGGAGAAATGCAAATGCCACTGAAAAATTATATTTTGATTACAGACACAGATAGCAAAGAAGCATCCAGAAGAAGTTACGTTTGTCTGCTCTTTGCCTGATTTTTTTTAAAGTATGGCAACTATATTCCAGTGCCCTCCCGCTGAGAAAATAGCACGCAGAAGCTTGGATGAGAAATGCAACATTGCAGCCACTGTCAGCCCGGGCTTTAGTGGTCCAGCCCTGTACAGAGTTACAGGGGAAGGCACCCCAGGGACAGCAGGCCCTTACGTGGATTTTGGGGATGATGTGGGAAAACCAGACTGCGAATGGGCTGAATGTGGAGAAGCCAACGCATGATTTTTGAACCCAGACTAGCAGAGGTGCCGTGGCAGCTCACTCAACAGGAAGGCCGTGTCTGAGCAGAATGAGGAGGGAAGCGGCTGAACCATTTGCTAGGGGCTGCTTTTCCTGTAAGTGGAAGCCAGCAGGGGCTTTTCGTGCTGGCAGCCTCCAAACTGGAGCTCACTGTGGCTTTCCCTTTGTTTTGGTGATGGCTCTCACTTCCTGCCCAGCCCCATGCTGGTGCTGGGGAAAACTCCCTGTGGCCTCATCGTGCTCCCTGCACGCGTGCTCTTCTGTTCCTCCTTCGTTTACTTATCTGAACTCATTAAAGTACATTTATGGATTTATTGCTGTTCTCCCCTTGGAGGGGGTGACCCTGTCCTTGGGCAAGGCTGTGCTCTCTGGTGGCACGTGACACTGTCTGGATGTGATGCTGGTTACTTCACCAGCTTGCCTGGCTTTCTTCATCCATGGAAGCTTCTGAAATACGCATCCTTTGGATTTTATTGTCACCAGGTAATCTGATCAATATAACGGATGGCTGCCAAAATTCAAGTGGGCCCTTGAAGTTGATACGCGAGGTGTATTACATTATGAGCTGACCTGTTGCACCTTAGGTTATTTCCTTGCTTGTGAAGAACAGCTATTTTATTTTGTCCTTCTGCAGCTCCTGAAGAAGAGCAGGGAGGAGTAATCAGAGCATTTTGCGGAGGAAAAAGGGCCTTTCCAGCCAGTTGAGACACACGCAAACTCCATTTCATCTTGGCTTATAAATCAGCACTAGAAAAGTGCTATAGTTCTGCTTTTCTTGTTATCTATTACACTAGGAACAGAATGCAGTGCATTTAATGTTACATACTTAAATGTGTTGTAATTTATCTGTTCAGCCATGTTTACTAGAGTAATTGCAAGTCAGATTAGGTGTGATGCTTGCTGATCTTTAAGGAAGGGACCAAAACAAAAGGCAAAACAAGTTTTACAAGTGTTAGGCAGAACAAAACCCTCAACTACTTGCCACGATCTCAGTATATATTTGTATAAGGAAAGTAAAAGACTTGATGCAGACAAAAGATATTCTGGTAGGTCCCAGTAAAAATTTCAGATAAAGTGACTTTAAAAGAAAAAAAAAAAAAACAACGCAATTTTCTTCTGTGATGGCTAGAGGTAAAAAAGGTTGCAATCCTCCAATTACAATTTTTGAAAATATAATCAGTGCTAGCAGCAAAAATAGGATTCTCCTGATATTCTTCAATTGTGTCTCAACCATTAAATTACCCTGATTAGCTTAAATAGAAGTTTGTTATTTAAATGTGAAAATAATTTATGGTAGCACAAGATAGAAATTAGAAATCAAAATATTAATGTTGGCTATTTATCTACCGGTTGCCTCCCATGCAAGCAATTAATTTGAGCACTCAGGTATTTTCCTGCATTCTGTGGGATGCTTTTATGCAATTTACATAGAGAAATCGCTTATTTCCAAATTACATTTCATACACTGAAGAAATTTCCCCAAAATGGCATTGCTGGCGTTGCCTGTTGAAGTTGCCTATGGAGAGCCTGCGTTCCCATCCTGCCTGGTGGCTGCACGGGCACTTTCCTGGCATGAGCAGAAATCCTCTTCCTATCACATGGTTTTGCAAAGCATGAGGAAAGCAGCGGTGGGCCCCTTCGGTCCCAGTTTGGGGCAGTTTGTGCTCCAAAGGCGATATGCTTTGCCTGTGGGCGAGTGTGAAACCTGGGCAATGTGGGCAGCTGGAGAAACTGCTGCTGCTTTTCAGTAGGGCTAAGGCCAGGTGCTGCTGCAGTGGGGTGGCAATGCCCCTCTGAGGATGGATATTTGCAAACTTTGGCGTCTTCGGGGTGACTCTCTTCTGGAATGGAAAAATTTGCCCAGATGCCAGCGTGATCCCCTGAGTTTTTCTGTGTCAGCTGATTTGGTTATGGAGATTTGCTTGGTTTTGTCTCCCATGAGCATCCATATGTATATGAGAGAGAGAGAGATTTTATTAATTTCCATCCATCAAATGCAGAGTCCTCTCAGCACAGATCCTGTGCATGTGTGTCTCCATTTGAATTGCTTTAATAACACAGTGACAAAAGCAAAAATTTTGCCCAGGCAACAGAACTGTCATATAGATTTTAACCTTAATATTACTTTTAGAATATTTTCCCCACACTACCTGTTGTGGGCTGTAATTACTTCTTTACTTTTACCAGCAGCACCTGGAACTGCTCTGTCACTAATTTCACTGGTGTCATTTCTCTCTCAAAGGAAAAACTAAGGCTGATTCTCCTTTAGATGAGAGTCGACTTCTGTCACATCCCTGGCTATGCAAAGCTATATAGGTTCACCCTGGGATTTTGCAGACTCTCATCCATGACCAGTTGCATTTCCATGGCACTATCGGTTATCTTCCGAGACCACTGCTTGTTTTGCTTTTCCAGGGGACAAAACAACTGCTCACCTGTGGATGTTCCCATTGAGGCTTAGTTGAGGAAGGACAGTGAGCTGCGGGACAGCATGCTGACCGGCAGTAGCCCAATATCAGTGATACAGGTCTTAGGGCCTCTTTTCCTTTTTGTCAAGCAGGTTCCTCTAGTTTCTCAAAAATACTAGTAATAAAAAATTACTTTGGATTGCTTGAGCATTACAGTTTCTGAAATACCATTTGACAAAAAAGTGGGTTCAGTGATGCCCACTGTTAGTAGCTTACAACACATTTTGAAAACCGGCTCTGTAATATACCTCTTGCTTGGTATTTTTATGTTGCTGCTTATTCTGGGTATGCTGATTTGTCTCAACACCCACAGCTGAAGATTATGGGCACTGCAGTAGCAAAGCCTAGCAATTATATCCCCTTTTCTGTGCCAGCCTGGAGGCTAATCTCCATTGTCCCTTTGTTTCTGTTCCTTTGTTCCCTGGTAGAAAGGAAAATGCCCCATGCCTGTCACCTTGGCTTTACGTTTTAAAAGTTTTGTGTGTTTTTCTAAAGATGGACAGAATTTTCCATAGGGGACAGGCACCACATCATGTCTGCAGGACCTCTGTCCTGGGGCAGACGCTGAATTAATGTATTTTACATGAATGAGAGGCACATGCAGAGAGGGAGAGCAGATCAATGTTTAATTATGCAAATAGTCTTTTAGGCTTTAATATTAAACTGGAATAAACCTGTCATAACAGCTACACTGGGGACAGGCAGTGAGTGAGCTGCCGTGCCTGGGTGCTGCATTAGCTGGGGGGACATGGTGGGTGCGGGTGCAGGGGGTCAGGGTCAGCTGGCGGCTCCTGGCATTGCTGGAGAGCTGCACCTGGCTCCTGCTCACAAAGGGAGAGATGAAGTTTCTGGGTGAAAACTCAGTGTAGTTGGGTCTGGCTATAGCATAGCTTTGTACAGTGTTGTTATTTAAAGCTCTCTCAGTATTAATTCAGGCTCTGCTTGGCTCACCTGATGTGGATGTATGAAGACACCTGTCTCTAGTGCTCTCCTGCCAGCTGTGGCTGCAGTGACTTGCATGGTGAGGACTGTGAAGTGAGAGGTACTGCACTCTGACAAGACTGTGTTCAGTAATGAGGAGGCCATTTAATTGTGCTGGACTTGATGAGCTTGTGTGGGAATCCAAGTATGAAATTTCCTCTTGGCAAGTGCTTTTCCAGGAGGGTGGGAGTTAGCTCTGTTCCTCGCAGGCCTTCCCTGAGGTTTGTGAGCAGTGTCCATGGAGCCACGAAGCCTTCTGGAGGATTCAGATATGGGTCCACAAGTGTTAAGATGATGGAAGAAAAATGCACCTGTTTGCAAAACTTGACATGTGTTAAAACATTGTTTCTCTTAACTCTTTAATGTGGCACCTTTTCAGTTTTAATTCAAACCTTCATAGCCACATTTGCACTTCTGCTCATTTTATCTGTCCGTTCCAAGTTGCTGGTGAGCCCCGGGAGGAAGGAGACGCAGCGTGCAGGCAGTGTGTGCCTCCTGGCAGGGATGAAGCTATCTGACCATTTGAGTGTGTTCAAACCCGGAGGAAAGGTAAAAGCTGCACACTGCAAAGAAGTTTTAAGGAAACGGATATGTATCTCTCTCTTTCATCTCTTTTCCCTCTTTCCCAGCAGGGAGTCCCCCCACTCCTTGGTGCTTGTGTCCAGTGCAGTGGCAAGGCATACAGTTAGTATAGGCTGCTGTATTTCTCTTAATGAGGGTGGTGTTGAAGCCGTGTGGGTCTCCCTTTCCTGTGCCTATTTTTGGGATCTTTTCTGCTTTTGTCATTTTCCCTGTTTCTTTTTTATACCCTGCTGGATCCTCACGTGGGTGAGCAGAAGTGCTCATCCGTGAGATGCTCTGGGGGACATGGTAGGGAAGGCACATTTCTTCTGATACCCTGCTTGCCTGGTAGTTGTGTTCAGCATGACTCTTAACTTGCGTAGTTAAGATAATGGAGGAGGAAGAGGAATATTGCCTGCTGTTGTGTTAGATTAGGTAATGATTTTCTAGCTCTCACAAGCTATATCAGGTTTGTTTCGGTGCCCACACTGTGCCTTGATTCGCTATCAAAAGAAAGTCTTGAATTATGCAAAAAGTAAGGTATAAGCAGCAGAGCTACTGCTGAGCATGGTTTTACATTGCCCCTGTTGAATATTCATGGTAATCAAAGATCACACAACTTTGTTTTCTAGAGTTAAAACATTTTTTGATAGCCTGGACAATTCCAACCTGCACAATAGCTATTGATACAAATATCAAATAGCTCTGTTGTCTCTTCTAAAGCAACGTTTTTTAGGTAGTGGACGGAGGGACTGAAAATGAGAGTCATGATAATATTTGGGTATACCTGACAAAAACAAGCACTTCAAAATGTTAATTTTTATTCTTTGACAATTCTTAATTCAAAAATCTTTGCTGTAATACAGTTCAAAGCCAGAAGATGAGTGAAGGCATTCCCATCCACAAACTGAGATAATGGAGTTTAATTGCCATCTACCATGTTTCTGAGTTATTTATTATGAGAAGAGTTGTCATGAGGTGCATGGTATGGTGGGGAGGCAGAAAATGGGAATATTTGTCACTGCAGGTTTGTAGAACTGTCTCGCGCTTTAGCACTTGCTTGGAAATGGGGAGGCTCGTTGCGTAACAAACACACAGAAAATGTGTCTGGTTGTGAGGGAGGATGGTTAGAAGTGAAAGAGGGCCAGTATTTGCCTGTTTGCTTTTATGATATGCTAAGGGACCTGCTTTTCCCTGTGGGGTCTGCATGTTTCATTAGTAGGGTTTTGCGGTAGGAAGAGAAGGTAATTGAATACATTTTGGTCTGCGACAATGAGCTCTTCCCTCTAACAGAATCATGTTTTGCAGTTTTCACTCTCAGCTTGCTGACAAGATGATAAAAGGTAGCGTGGTGTGTGTGCCTTGTTAAATAGGCGCTTTACTTCCAAAGGTAGGTAGATAATTTAAAAAATGCTCTGCTTGAGAAAGGTGATGAGAGGACAGAGCTATGCAACTTTAACATGCTGATACAGGGAGAGGGATTGATCTTTAATCAGGGAGTGGTTTAGGGGCTAGGCAGGATGTGAGAGCTGGATTTCTGGGCATCCCCTCCTGTTTGGCCTCAGGTGTGGGAACGTTTTGGAGGCTTTTGAGGCTGCCAGTGAAGTGCCTCTTGAAATCACTGCTCCTGATTCTGACTGGGATGCCAACACTAGAGAGCAGCTGCGAAGGATGGGGCTTGAAGGGGACTCTAAACACTGAGGACAGGAGGGAATTGCCTGTTAATTTAGGGGATTTTGGTCTTTCCTGGTGGTTTTGTGCTAAGTAGTAGTGTCCCAATGAAGTATAAAGAGAGCAGCACTGGCAGCTGGTTTCCTTGATGCCATTGAGGGTGGGTGAGAACTAAAGGAAGGATGAGGAATTACATTTCTTTCTGATGCTTGGTGGTAGCTGAATGCTTAGACTGCAACTCCATCGCATCAGCAGATGGACATATGTGAAGGTGAGGAAGAATATAGATGTTAGCGGTGCAAGAATATGGAGAAAGCAGAGAGGCCAGGAAGGGGGAAGGGATGAACAGATGGGCAGCAGAAAAATAGTGAGCAAGGTGGAAAGGGAGGAAAAGCCTTTCTGGCAGACGCATCCCCATTTCCATGCCTGGGAGAGGCTGTTCACCAGCGAGGAGCTTGGGTACCTGCAGATGGCAGCTGCGACACAGGAGATGGAGTTTGCCAGGTCTCTGGCAGCAAAATAAAGACAGTATGAATCAAAGGGGAGAAAACAGCCACATTTCTCAGTCTGCAGTCTGTGTCTGTCTGTGCTGCTGTCTCCCTGTTGCAAAAGGGCTTCCAGACAGCAGACCTGATGGGCAGACCAGGGGCCGTGTGGCTGTGGGGGCTTTGTGATGCCCCTCTTTCAGGGTTTAATAGGGGCCAGGGAGGAATCACCACTACATCCTCATAATCCACTTAGCTAAAACAGCTGAGAAAGCAGAGGGGGAGTATCAGGCACTGCTTCCCAGCTGGCTGATGGCTGTAGCATGGAGAATGAAACCTTGAGAACTACAAGTGCTTAAAGGAAAGCCCTGCAGGGTTTTGCTGTTCAAACCTAAATCCTTCCAGCCTGCCACTGGGTGCAGTGTAGCCCTGTTGTTAATAGCGCAATGCTGGGCCCAGGCAATGAAACACCCATGGTTGCTTGAAAAAGCTGAAGGGGGAAAAAAGGTTAAAAACTTGAATAGGACAGTGGCAAGAGCCGTTAACTGAAAAATCAGCAAATGGTATGACGAGTGAAGGATGACCAGGCAAACCCTCTCTCATCCCACCAGCATCTCTCTCTGTGTTCCTCTTTACTGCTCTGCTTTTATGTTCCCTTTGGGATCATGCAGACAACAGGCAATCAGGGAAGGATTTGCAGGGAAGATTAGGAATAAGGGTTGTATTTTGTTTTTTTAATTTCTTGTAGCATAATAGAACAATGCCAATGCATTTTTTTCAAAAGCACCTCAATCCTTGTTGCTCTTTCTGTGGATCACTGAGGATAAAAGTAAAGTGATCTGATTGCTGCACTTTATATGTGATGAATTCAAATACATTTAAACACATTCTGGTGTTGCAAACTCATGATAAAAAGCTAGGAAATGCTAAAAGAAGGCTGTTTGGGGAAACACTTTGGATTTTGCAGGCTGTTCACAGGTAAAGCAAGGTGTCTGGTTAGCCATCCAAAATTGTCAGCAAGTCAGTATCGGACTTGCTAAAACTGTTCGCTAATATAGGCTTGATAGCATGGAGGGAGGATCACCTGCTCTGCTTTTCTCACATGCATGTCTATGTTGGACTCTCTGCTCTGGCTTGTGGTGAGTGGCTGTTCTGTTTCCTTGATTTCTGTGATCGTCTGGTGTTCATGCTTAGGTCAAAGCAGCCCACACTGTGCATGGCTGCTCTCCCCCATGTTGTGTGTGATGTGCATGCTCAGCACTGGCATCACAGGAGGATTTTTGAGTAACACATGAGGTATCTGCACCAACCACAAACTCGTCTGTCCATCCAGATTAATTTTGAATTCAAGTGTATGTTTTGGGACATTTTAAGGCCACTTCATGGCCTAGACTGAATATCCGTGAATTGAATCTGTAACAGATGAACAGATCCCTGTGCCATCTCTACACGATAGGGCTGAGTGCTCATAAACTCAGCTGCTGTATTTGGTTGCTCACATAACAACTTTCTTTAAAGCACAGGTAAGAGCAAACATTGCTCTCCAGTCATCTCTTCCATTTCAAAGAGCAGTAAGTCAGGCAACTGTTGCCTTTGCAACTTCTGATGATTAGAAACACCATGTGTATTTTTGTATCATGAGGAAGTTAACAGTAAAAGTTGCTCTGGTTCTTCCTGGTTTCGTTATGGTACCTGAGGAAAGTGAGTTTGGGAAGACCTGCAGTAAGCTGCCTTACATGCTCCTGTATGGCTCTCAGAGCGAATGTCAGAGAGGAGGAGAGTTCAGCTTTGCTACTTGAAAGCTTTAAGTGTCTTACAATAACCTGAATTTATAGCTATTTGGAAAGGATGCAGCAGAGCAGAGCAAGTTGGGGAACCCCTGCTGGAGACAGAAATTTGACTTCAAGTAGCAGGCACAGCTCTTGCTGCGGTTGCTAGCAAGGCGCTCACAGCCTCTATTATTTGATGGCTAAAAGCATCTTACAGCTGTTTAAACTTACAGCAGTTTGAGAAGAATGCAACAGAGTGGAACAAATTGTTTGTATGGGTGGCATGAGCCCATGCGAACCTGGGCTGTGTGTCCTGGATGAGCAGGTGTGCCCCTGTGGGGTTTGTCATCTCCAGGGCCACCCACCAGCAGCTGGGCTTGTCTCAGCAATCCTGAGCTGCAGGATTGGGATTTGGGCAGTGAACAACGTGATCGTAAAAACAACAGCTTTAAGCAGAGGACATTAGCATTTGGAAAATGAGGAAGCAGAAACCCAACCAAAAATGCTTTTCTCTGGAGAAAAGACATGCCAAGGAACTGTTCTTGCCTGAAATATCAGCCCTGAGGAGCTCTTACCTGGGGCTGAAGATGTAGCTGTCAAGTTAAATGAGTGTGGCTGGGTCTGAGACAGTCTCCTTGCTGCAGGTGTGTGCGCAAGTCCCTTATGAGTCAGGACGTGTCCATTGGGCATGACAGGTAACAGCCAATGGCTTACGTAAGTATGGAGTGGTGTCTAGGATGAGCTTAGCCAGATCTTAACTGAGATTTTAATTCCCTGGACTGGCCATAGTGGAAGTGGCTTTAAAGGTAGGACGTAGGGATTGATTTCTCTCTTGGGAACACAGTTCTCTGCCAGCACACCCAGCAAAATGCGGGGTCTTGGCTTTCCCTCCTGTTCTTTATACTGGTCTACTGCTTCAGAATGAAATTGAGGTGCTCTGTACAGTACTTTGGCCTTAAACCTTTGCAAACATACAGCAATGCTTTAAAAAAACCAAACAAACAAGAAAAAAACAGTCACCCGTAGTTTTTCCAATGTACTTTGAGAACTGTCAAGCACATATTTCCAGTGTTTTCAAGCTCTTTATGGATCAGAGGTTCCAGAGATGTATCTAGTTTTAAATGAGGCTGAGATCGTCTTTTATGCATGTGGCCTAAGAAACCTGAATTTAAAGCAAGTACAGCACTGCAGCACCACAGTGAATTTGTGAGACCTGGAAACACCTCCAGGGAGCATTGTTCTCCCACCACTCCCCTGTACAACACAGCTCCTGTTATTAGGTGAGAAATGTGAAAGCTTCTGCAGTAACCTGGTCCATTCTCTGTGTGGAAAGGGTGTTCAGGGTGCCGGGAAAAGGTAATTTAAAGGATCTCCACAGCTTATCAGTTCTGCCGACTCTCATGACTTTACTGACATCGTGGCATTTGGTGCTAATGCCACAGCTCCTGGGGAAATCTGAGTGTGTCAGAGTATTGGCATCTCTTAGGCTTGTGATCCTGTGGTAAAGGGGAAAGCTAAAAATGAGACAGAACTGCAAGTTAAAGAAGCAACATTCAGAGGGGGAAAAACAAATACATTTTCCCAAAATATTTTTGAGGTTTAGGGACTTGTTTTGAGAACTCTGTTTTGATGACACACTTGCTAATAAGTCCAAAAAGAGATTTACCTTCGTTTTCATTGAGATCTTTGACTTGGGTGTAGTTAGTGATCTGCTGTAACCCTAAATCAATCCTGTCATCTGGCCAATTATTCTCTGTCTCTACTACTAAGCTCATTTTCTTTTCTCAAATGTGGTATAAAATTTGTATGTACTTCCTGAAAATTGAAAGATTTAACAGTGCTTTGTGGAGTGCTGTTCAGTCGATGTGCGCATAACACAGGAATTTAGGGGTAAAAGTTCTTTTAGAGGTGCTGAGGGTTATGGTCCTGCTGAAAGATTAGTGAGAAATTCAGCTAAACATTTGTAAGAACCCATAAAACTTGCCAAGACTGCAAATATGTGATGTCTGGGCTTCGGTGTTGACTAAGCACAGTGCAAATACAGGTGGGTACAAAAGCTGGAAACAAGAGGTTAGGTATAAAAAACCAAACCAAAACCCAAAATGATGGACAAGAGAAAAATGTCCTGCCAGAAATATCCCTTTAATTGTTCACGGACAGAAAAGACAATTTCCAGAAGAGATTGTCTTCCCAGATGCAACTGTGAGAAGAAACCTAATTACTGAACCAAAATCGTACACATATTGTAGGCTGATAATAATGTATTAAGTATAAAATATACAAAAAGTCAGAAGAAGCCATGCTGTATTTCTTTCAGATTGTGGACTGCCTCTCTTCCAAAGATACTGGATGTTTACCTGCCCAGGACTAACAGCACTTAAATATATTTGCTGTTTGTAAATGAAATATTTGAATTGGAGGTAAAGGCTCAGGATTACGAAGCTTTTCGCTGCCAACAAAATGCCTAGGTGCTGAAGGAGCCGACTGCTTGCTGGTCCTAGGGTATAGGTAAAGCTACTTTCTGATTATCAGAGATGATTCAGACTCTCGGACATTGCCTGACTCTTCATCATCTCGGCATCGTGCTGAATATCAGTCGCAGGCAGGGAAGGGGGTTCTTGTGTCCCTGTCTGAGGTGCAAAATTGTGATTTCTGCTCTCCGTCCCAGGTATGCGCCTGTGCAGGCAGCTAGACAGGAGCTTTCCCTCTGCAGAGAGTGGCTTTCTGGAGTTTGCAGAGAATAACGTTTCCACAGCCTTGTTTTCAGCTTTAAGCAGGTCTGGCTTCATTTTTCAGGGGAGGCAAGAAGGCTTTCCTGCTGGGAGGATGTTTCACTGCTGTCCTGTTTTGCTGGTGTCCTGAGGTCAGTGAGTGTCCCCAGTTACGAGTAAAGGACCCTCGGTGGGACTGCAGGCTGGAGATGTGCTGCTTTTTGCCCCTTCTACCCCTCTTCTGGAGATCTGATAGAGGAAATGCCTCTGAGAAAGGGTTTTTGACCTGCTTCAGTGCAGTAATGGATTACTGAGAAGCAGCAGTACCAAGGAGTATGAATGCAATTTTCTCTTGCATGATTTGGCTGAAGATCAGAAATGTGCTTCAGTGAATAGGAACATCGTTGATTAAAATGGCATGACTGTTGATGCCATATTACAGCGGTATCTTGCAGTGTTGGTAGCTCAAATCTATCTTTTCTTGTTAACTTAAAGTTTAAACTCTGAGAAGACTGTAGGAATTTAAATATCACCTATGCAGACCTTGAGGTATGAGCCAGACTGAGAGATAAGATAAGAGAATGCATATTTGCTTTTCATTCACGCTTTTTTATCCAGCTGAAAGAGCTCTATACACCTTTAAATGCTGTTGCATCTCATTTTTAGTTGAATATAAGCTGATGGTAATAGATTAGGTGTCAGATATCTTGTGAGGGCAACTACCTGGCAATGACATATTATTAACAGTAGTTTAAATGATTGCACTTGTTTCAGAACAAAAAGTGGAGTTCTATCTATTTTTAATCTGAGTTTCTTAACTATCTGATTGGAACTTAGTACTGGAGAGGCCTTAAAATCAGTAAAATTTTCCCTTCATGATGATCATTAGGGTACAATGGTTGTGCGTTATTTCTAGGTGGTGTCAAATCAGAGGAGCTGAAAGCTCACCCATCAGCTAATTGTTTGGGGTGTTTTTTGTTTGGTTTTGGTGTTTGTTTTATTTCTTTTGCAAAAGCTGAAGGTGAAAATCTCTCTGTATATACCCCTTCTCTGCGGTTGATGGTGTTTACATAAATGTTTAGGCCATTTTCTAGGCTGTTTCCTTCATGCAGGACTAGCTGGAATCACCTTTAAAACACCCTTTTTCTGACCCTCATTGTTGACTGAGCAACTTTGTTTTCTCCTTTCGAGACAGGATTCCTTGCGAAGTAGTTAATTTGGTTTGGGCAGGAATTTTGAAATTTTAGCAACTCTTGTAAAGTTTGCTAATTAAATTTGGTAGATTATGTGTAATGCCTTCTCCCCTGCCAAATGATGCCAACATGTCAAAGGAAGTGCTGCGCAAGTGGGTTTGGGAGCAGGAGAATGTGCCTGCAGCCTTTGCTTTCGTGGTGACTTGCTGAAAAAGGACCCTGCTGTTGTTTTGGTTTATTTGCCTGGTGTCAGGTTTTGCTGGTACTGCTCTTTACTGCTTAGGAAATTAAAGCTGAATGAAATCCCAGAAAAATAATGGATTTTGAGATCACAAGTGCTATTGTTTAGTATCTGTGACCTTAATTCCGAGAATGAGGTGATGCATGGAGCAATGGGGGAAGCTACGTCACTGCAGCAGGTCCCACATAGCAAAGCAAAATGTAGGGAATTGTATTGGGTTTGTGTGGCAAGGCTTTGGTAGCAGGGGGGCTACAGGGATGGCTTCTGTGAGAAGCTCCTAGAAGCTTCCTCTATGTCTGATAGAGTCAATGCCAGCCGGCTCCAAGACAGACCCGCCACTGGCCAAGACCGAGCCCATCAGTGATGGTGGTAGCGCCTCTGTGATAACATATTTAAGAAGGGGAAAAAAAGTTGCTGTGCAACAGCAATTACAGATGAAGAGAGGAGTGAGAATATGTGAGAGAAACAACTCTGCAGATGCCAAGCTCAGTGAAGGAGGCGGGGAGGAGCTGCTCCAGGCGTCGGAGCAGAGATCCCCCTGCAGCCCATGATGAAGAGCAGGGTGGGGCAGGCTGTCCCCCTGCAGCCCATGGACGTTAACAGTGGAGCAGATATCCACCTGCAGCCCGTGGAGGACCCCACACCGGAGCA
>NW_008794452.1:2181062-2257671 GCF_000699145.1 Aptenodytes forsteri
TGAAGAACTACAGCCCGTGGGAAGGACTCACATTGGAGAAGTTCATGGAGGACTGTCTCCCGTGGGAGGGACCCCACGCTGGAGCAGGGGAAGAGTGTTGAGGAGTCCTCCTTCGCTGAGGAGGAAGGAGCGGCAGAGACAACGTGTGATGAAATAACCGCAACCCCCATTCCCCGTCCACCTGTGCCACTTGCAGGGGAAGAAGTAGAGAAAATCAAGACTAAAGTTGAGCCTGGGAAGAAGGGAGGCATGGGGGGGAAGGTGTTTTTAAGATTTGTTTTTATATCTCATTATCCTACTCTGATTTGATTGGTAACAAATTAAACTAATTTCCCCAAGTCGAGTCTGTTTTTCCCATTGACTTTAATTTGTGAGTGATCTCTCCCTGTCCTTATCTTGACCCACGAGCCTTTTGTTATATATTTTTCTCTCCCCTGTCCAGTTGAGGAGAGGAGTGATAGAGTGGCTTTGGTGGGCACCTGGTGTCCAGCCAGGGTCAACCCACCACAGGAATAAAAACTTGCAGGAGAAAAACCTAACCTGCAGCTAAGTGGGTGGGCAAGCAAAGTCAGAGCTACTAGACTACCTTGGAGAAGAGTCCATCTCTGCCTTTTGCGCAGCGCCCGAGAGGGAGCCCCATGGCGTTTGGGGACCTCGGCGGCCCCAGTGCCTGAGGATGGCCTGTGCACACGCACACATGTATTTATTTGGGGTGTTCCAACAAGTCTGGGACAGGGCCACAGCCAGAGTGTCCTGGGGAGAGCAGGGGTCAGGGTTTGTGAGCCCTGTTGCCTGATGGTTTCCTGGGACCACAGCACCCACAAAAGCAGAAGCAGGGGGATGGGGAGGAGAAACATTTAGCAATATTTAGCAGTGGCTTTCACCAAACCAGACTGATCCAATCCCTGGCTTCTCTGTTAACCTGGGGGGGAGCACCTGCTACCACAGATGTCTTTGTTGCATCAGGAGGACTGTCAGTGGGCTGCACTGGGAGCAGATTATGTGAAATAAGAGCCTATAATGGTCAGACTACAATGCTATGAGACTTTTACAGTAATGCTCGTGCTGCAAGAATCCAAAGGTCAGAGAGGAAAATTGCAATACCAACTTCAATTAGTAACTGAGAAAGGGAATTACTGTCATTACGTGTCAGACTGTCCCTCCAAGCCCTACAAGAGGCTGCCGCCCTTCTCTGACGACAGGTAGCGGCGCAGCAGCAGCTACTGCTGGGCTGGGAGCAGCAGGTGGGTGCTGCGCAATAAAATGAGAGCAGAGAGCAGGCAGCCTTCCTCTGCGAAGGATCTGCCATCCCATAATTCATTCCCTGCCCTTATTTATCAGAGGCTGAATGTGAGGATCTTTATTCACTGGGTTTTTGGTTTTTTTGTTGGTTTTTTTTGTTTGTTTTGCCTTTTTTTTTTTTAGGGTAGTTTAGAAGAACTGACTAAGGGAGACAGAGAAGTTCTGGTGATTCAAAGGATCTTTTTTCAGCTGTTCATGCTGGAAAGTTCTTGGAGGTTTTTTTGTTTGTTTTTGGTTTTTGTTTGCTTCCTCCTGCCCCCACTCCACACCTCTGGAATCCATTACATTTTATGAGGATTATTGCTTTGGAAAATGGCAGGAGGTCCTGTGGCACTTTCTGCCAGCCAGCCCTGCAAGAGTTGGGATGCTCAGCTGGGAGGAGGCCAAGGAAGGGTGTAAACAGCTGCTCTAGAAATCCAGACGAGCAGTTCAGGTACATAGGAGGGATCAGGGGTACAGTCTAAAGGATCCACAGATGGGTCTGCTTGACTGATGACTCTTCCCTCCCACCGCAGTGCTATGAAGGACGTTTGTGCCCAGGGCTTGTACCAAGGGACTCTCATCCCCTCATGTATGGGGACCCCTTGCACACACACCCTTGCACAATTAACTTTGCACAGTCTTGACCTCCTTCCCTGTCTTCAGGGGGACCCCAAATAGTAAAACGTTTTTGGCTTGTTTTTCTTCCTTGCGTGGTAGGGACGGACCATGGCAGCCTGATGTCCTCACAGTGTTTGCTTGGCAGGGAGACTTGGACTTGTCCTCTACAGGCTGGACATTAACTGTGCTGCCAAATGACTTTCTAGAGCTGTCCGCAACAAAGAAATGTGGTGTCATGCTGAGGAGGAAATGACAGAGCTACAGCTGGATGTCTCCCTCTCAGAAGCTATAGCAAAAGGAGAGAATGAGAAAAATGAGGGGTAATTACAGACTGGTTTGCAGTTATGACAGGGAGTTTAAATAGCCTGGTATAAAAGGAGTGATTAGACAATGTTAATTGCTCCTGACAATGGTGTCTTTTAAAATCAAAATAGAGATTTTTTTTTCCTCAAAATTTCTTAGGAAGTTTTTGGTGATGTTGGTCTCTGCAGTGCAGAATGATCTGAACACTGCTGCAGTGTCCTGATGACAGGACTTTTCCAAGCACTCAGCGTTAGAAATAGCCTATGAAAAGATTTCCATGTCCTGGGCACCAGATTAAAAAAAAAAAATAAAATTGAGGGGAAAGTCCTCCTTCCTCCTCAGAGCAATAGTTCTTCATGGCACTTGGAATCATGCTCAAAAATGTTGAATCTCTTTCCCTTAAGTTTGAAAGAGGTAAGAAAGATTTGAAAATAAACATGGAAGAACACCTGGTTTGCAGGAAACTTTTTGTGGGAAAAAAGTTATCAAAAGTAGCTTGGTGATGCAAATTTTTTTTTTTTTTTTTTTTTTATTGCCATTTAGGTCAGAGGAACCAATTTGTACGATTTTCTTAAAAATGTTTTAATGTGTAAAATATAGATCTTGTAAATCAAGACTCAAACAGGACAATGTTAAGGATGGGTAAGTTTTATTTACTGGCATACTGGTGACAGACTTTTTAGCAGGGCCTGTTGTGATAGGACAAAGGGTAATGGTTTTAAACTAAAAGAGGGTAAGATTCAGACTAGATATAAGGAAGAAATTTTTTACGCTGAGGGTGGTGAAACACTGGCACAGGTTGCCCAGAGAGGTGGGGGATGCCCCATCCCTGGAAACATTCAAGGTCAGGTTGGCCGGGGCTCTGAGCAACCTGATCGAGTTGAGAATGTCCCTGCCCACGGCAGGGGGCTTGGGCTAGATGGCCTTTAAAAGTCCCTTCCAACCCAAACTGTTCTATGATTCTATGCTAACAAGTTTGGAACAATGTCATCCAGTTCTGGGCTCGGCAGAGAGGAGTGAAACATCACTGGAGTCAGGGTGCTACTTGTTTCCATTAAACATTTTGTTAGAACAATGTTCATTTGACTCTTTCTTTCCTTACTGTAGTTTTGTACAGGCATTCATCTGCCTCTTCCAGTGTTCAATATTCACATGCTGGAAGAATTATTTAAATAGGTAATAGATACAGAGTGTAACCATTAAATCTTGTTCATAACAGTGCAAACTATTGGATGGCAACAATTGCAAATATATGCCTGGCTTTGCAGGGTGCCAACTCATTGGCTTGGGACGCAAAGCTCACCTTAAGTGACAATAAACATTTTATATTTAGATGTTCATTGCTGAGCCAGATGAACACAGAACTGCAGCGTTTCTTTTTTTTTTTTTCTTTTATGTACAGGCCTTATGCGGACTGACGGCAGTCCTTGAGAGAGATCCAGCCTCACTCGAGTGGGATACACATGCAGCTTTTTATCAGAAACGACAGCTATAAAGCAGTGCTATGTGCAATACCTCTGAGACCTGTACCGTTGCTGGTGCTCACACTTGCATGGAGGAGGAGGTGAGCAGGATGCCTAGCAATAAGAAAATGGTAACATTTGAAATTTCTGGAAGAAATACAGGTATTTGTTTTTAAAAAGAGTTATTTCTGTCTATGTTTTTCTTCATTCCTGTCTTTTCTGCTCCTTCTGATAAGCAGTGTGGATATGCTGTCAGAAGGATAAGCTGTGAAGTGGGTTAAATGAAAAGGTTTTCCTCTGAGGGGAAAAAACTGGAAGTGGCTTGGACCCATATTTTGTAGTTAAATGGATTATAGCTGTAAAAACATGCTGTAGCTAGATGATGAGTAAGGCTGGGTCACAAATGGGAGAAGCTGTGGGTCACTGAGGAAATCTGGAGGTTTTTTTGTGTTTGTGGTGTGTCTGTTTTTTAAGAACTTCTGGAGAGCTGGATAGCTTCAAGAGTAACATCAAGTTGTTTTGGCGTCAAAAAAGAAATGCTGAATTGCTGCAGGGGGAGTGTATGGGGTTTGCTGTGCCTGAAATAGCTTGTGAGCACCCCTGGAGGGGCAGCGTTGTGGGGACACCCCCAGAGGTGCAGTGCTCTGGGCAATGGGGTGAGGGTATACTCACGTGGCTGTCACCCCAGCCTGTTTGTGTGTGTAATTCTGTGCTTGTGTGGGAGCTGCCTGTGTCTAGGTGAACAGGACCTCAGTCACACCTTCATTCTCATATTGTTTTAATGTTACCATATTTTAGTTTGTCTCCCATTATTAATTAATTAATTGACTCCCCTTCAAAGCAGGTCACTGCTTTTTCCAAGTACTGAACTGAAAATCGTGACCAAGTCCTGTATACAACGATATTTTGTGCTGGAAAGTCATTGGAATGATTCAGGCACCCACTTTGGTGCTCATCCATTAGGTGAGGACTTCATACATGCTGCACTTTGGGAAATGAGTGTGCATTTATTTCTCTGTTTAATTGGGTTTTTGTGTGAGTGAGATTTGTTAATATCATTGTATCACAAACTTTGCTGGCTTGCCATAGAAATCTTCCCAAAAAGAGTTAACAGCTATTTCTAAACAAGATCCTCCAGACCAGACACATCCTGAACAGTTGAGATGACCTGGGAAGCGGTCGTAACCTCAGATGGAGTTGCCGTTACAATCACAGTAACTCAGCTGTCATATTATCAATTTCTCCAGCTCCCTGAATTGCTGATCTCAATTCTAAGCTTTCTGTAAGTGGAACTTCTGAGTCCCTGATGTAAGAAAATCCTCAGCAGCTTTTAGTCATCTTTTTGGCAATTTCCGTCAAAATTTCTGACTTCCAGCTGCCTACTTGGCACTAGCTTTACAGAGCTGAGCCAGCACTAACGCCAGCTCCATTGGGGTCTGCATCTGCCCTCAGGCTGTGATGGCTGGTGTGATGTTGGTGGTGCTTTTGGTGCAGAAAAGGAGCCTTCCCACAAACACAGAAATAAGGCATGAGTCAGCTGGAACGCTCAGCTCATGCTGCTGTAAATAAGCTCAAGTTTTCTGAAGGCTGGCCCCAAAGTGACAGCATTTCCATTGCCACAGGAACATGAAAGTCAATAGTGAAGACTGTAAAGTAACAAAAGTCCATAGTAAAGATTTCATCCTTGTGGAGCCCACAAACAGCGACCTGTGTGAGAAGTACCTGCTCTAGCCTGAAGTTATTGAAGAGAAGAGAGAAAATGCGGTAGTTAGCATTTAGAGGGTAACAATTTTCTGATTTATATTAATTGCATGAGCTAAAACCAAGAAGTACTGAATGCTTATCTGGGAAGTACAGCAGAAAGTTGAACTTAAAGGGGATTTGGAGAATGTCTGTTGGAAGAAAAAAGTTCTGTTTTATCTATGCAATTTTCTGAAAATAAATGCACCCACAGTCCGTATTCCTTAATCTTTTATTCCCTTTTTCATTTCTACTAGTTGTGAAAACTGTAAACAGAAACTCATTTGCTATCCTTGTTTAGCCAAAAGGACTTCCTAGAGGAAAGAAATGTTAAGAAATGTCTCGTGCAAAACCAGCAGGATTTCTTGCAGACTAGGACAGGGTTTATCAGGCATAGCGTAGGCCTGGCCATTTCACCCTCCCAGGGTTTAACAGAGGGCTGGGTTTACCTGAACTCAAAGTTGAATCAGGAGAACTGGATTTGCCCCAAACCAGGAAACGAGATTTGTAGTTGTCTCAATAGATGCAGTGCGATATAGCACAGGGGAGATGGAAAACACAGCAATGGTTTGTGCTATTGTAATATGGAAGGAAGAAGAAAAGCAAGCTGAGAGAAAACCTATCAGATAACGGAAATACCCAGTCATGATCTTACCGTTTGCAGTAGGGTAAACTGCAGCTACTCAGAACAAACATACGTGTCAGAAACCTATGGGAGAGATGAGATCACCCAAAGGTTAGGTGCAAAACCAAAGCAGCTTCAGCGTATTAAAATAAGCGGTCCTCATATTGAACGTTAAAGCATTTCTTTTCTATCAGTTCAGTGCTAAATGCAAACTGCAAAACCAAGTGATAAAGTGAATCGGATAGAGCAATGTATGTTTGGCTGCTTATTGCTGACAACTGGCCCTGGCGAAGGCTGAAATGGTTTCGTGGGTGTCAGCAGGCTGCTGCATTCCTGCAGTATTTGCAGTTAATGAGATTATTGGGTTGTTGTGTGATGAATAAAAAAACCTAATATTGTATCTACTATACCAAGATGTCTGGGCAAGTCAGAGATGTGGAAAGATAAGATCAGAGTGAAGGTATGGGACTTGTATATGGGGATGTATATTTCAGAGATTTTGTCCATTTACTCTACTGCTTGCAGAGAATAGAGATGATTTATTACGGAGTCCAAAAATGCCATTAGTACACTACATTTGAAATGCATACCCTAATCTTATTTACCATTGTCTTGTGTGAGGAATTTTAATTATTCTCTAAGGTTTAAAGGAAAAATACCTCCTGGGAAAAAAAGGAATAATGCTGCAGTAAACTGGCTTTCTCAAACGTAAGCTTTCAGCAGTAACAAAAGAGAAAATGAGGAAATGTGTGAGCAACATTCATTTTTTACTACATTACCTTGTGGAAGCAGTATACAAGAGCTATTAATATTTTATTACAGAGATCTGTAACTGTGTTTGCAGTTGACTGATCTGACTGTATAAGAATTAAGTTGACAAACAGGCATTTCTTAAGTACAGTCCTGGCTTTTTTGTTTGTTTGCTTTCATGGCCAGTTGTTAAGCTGTATCAACCAAGCCACTATGTTGTTATGCAGGGTTTTCCTTTTCACATCCTGCATTTTTATGCACACATTGCATGTGGTGAGGTGCTCAGAACAGAGAGAAACCTGCAGCCAAACACAGATGATGACAACCTCTGCCGGCACCCCTCTCAGAACGATGGCATACAGATGCAGTACTCTTACTGAATACATAGTGGCTTGGTTGGTGTGGTATTGGTTTTGTTTCTTTGTTTTTGGGTTTTTTTTTCTCCCCCTTGGTTGCTTGGCTTTTTTGCAGTAATATTTTATAGGCCTGATCCAGCTGAAAATTCCCCACAATAAAGCCTGCTTTTATCATAATTTTATAGAATATGAGCTGAAACCAAAGGCACTGAATACTTGGGTCCTGTTCAATACTTGCTCAAGGCTGGCATGCTGCCCCAGAGCACAGTAAGGCTGGGAAGTGGAGCTGGCTCGGGGGCAGCCAGGGGGAGCATGGGGGCAGAGATGCTCTGCGGTGTGGGGCACCCTTTGGCTCTATGATCTGACCTTGCAAATGCATGGTGGGTTTCTGTGTGTGGGGTTTTTTCTTTTTTTTTCCCCCAAATTACATAATCTTAGATAAATAGATAAATTCATGTGAGTAGCTATGTTCAAGCCAGTGGGAGAAGGAAGAGCTCTTTTGGTGAGACTAGAGCTGATATTTGCTAAGAGTAACTATGGTGGTGTAATTACAAAATTTTGTTGTTAACTGAGTGCACCATATAAACGTTTTCATTTTTATTATGTTAATAATTTTCACTGTCTTGAGCTATCTTCTATGCAATTGTCTGGTTCCAAAAATTTCCCCAAACAAGCCTTTAATAATTTTCACTCCTATGTTCTTGAATCTTTATATAGGAAGAACCACAGAAATTTTTTTTTTTTTTTTTTTTTTTTTATGAAGCATTCAATCCCATGCCCTTGGGATACAGTTAATTTCTCTGGCTCTGTATGACTGCTTTTCCAAGGATGAGTGTACTACACGGCTCGTTTGAAAAACAGCAGCTGACAACTGCACTTAGTTTCAGATGGCATTAAACTTTTGTTCCTCGTTTACTTGGGTCTGTCGAAGATGCATTTGATATGGAAGACCTAATTCAGGTACGATCCTGTTCTTGTAAGGTTTAGACTGTGCTGACACAGAGGCTTTGTCACATACATAACAAGTTATTTTGACAATAGAATAAAATGAGTTTGAAAGAAACGCCACTTGTACCTGCTTAGAAATACTTGTATTAAATTGAGTCCGATTGTTATAAGTTTCAAATGTCAAAGAAAGTATCACAAGCTCAGCAAAACGAGATATATGCATATTTTCCACAGGGCCAAATAAGACCGTCATGGAAACTTTGGAAGAGAGTTTTGTTTTCTGACACCTTTCTATTGTACTGCCTCCTCTCTGTCAATGTTGGGCCACTCTTCTCTCATAGCTGAAGTTCACTGAGATGAGAAGGTTGAGACCACTCTGCTCTTGTATAGCCCCTTTTTTTCTCAGTAGGTGTAATGGTCCCCAGAATGAATCCTAGTAGTGTGATAATATTGCTCTGAGCTCAGAGTTGAATTTTGGTCTTAAGTTGGGTTCATCTAGCTGTCTTTGAATACTCAGGATGTGGAGACAAATGCCTATCACAAGGTAAGAAATAACATGTTAAGGGACCTTGATCCTGCACTTAGTAGCCAGGTAAATTCCTTCCACCCGTTCCAGCTGAGGGGAGAAGGGGGCCCCTTGCACGAATGAAGATGTCAGAAGGTCTCTGATTTGCCTTAAAACCTGCTTCCTTGCCTATAGTCTCATAGAAGAAAAAAGAATTAGGGTCTGAGAAAAGACAGCAACAACCCATCACGCCCGGTGTGACCTTGTAAAGCAATTTAGGCCCAAATATGCAAAGAATTTCAAAGGTGATTAGGCACAAATAGATGCATTGGGGCTACAGTAGTCCTGTGCCTCGTTTTTCCATCTCTCAAATGGGGGAAGCGGTACTTCCTTACCTGTATTTCCACCCTTCCCGGGTGTAGAGAGGTTAAAAACATTAGAGGTTGTGAAGTGCTTGAATGCTAGAAAATGTGGCTTCTCTGTGTACCACTGATGTATTTCTAACGCCATAGTTGCTGTTAGTAGGGATTTCTTCTTGTCATATAGCTCTTGCTTCTCGGGCTCTTCACAGAAGCCAGTACTTATTGGTTAAAGTTACTGTGATTTGATGTAAAACAGCCAAGCACCACTACTATACTGAGACAGAACAAAGGCAACTGCTGGTGACACATGCTTCAAGGACAACAAGTGCATCTTGTCGTTTAAATGTAATCTAATGCTGTGACACTGCTTTCCTTTAGGCAGTATTAAATGACGGGGGACAACAGCCTTTGGCTGTCCACTTTTTCACCATTAAAGAAATGCTATTTTGTTTCATCTTCATATGTTGCAATGTACTGTTCACTGCAGAAAATTATCAAAGGTGTGTACAAAAGAGTCTGTATTAATATCTGGGCAGGAGATGGGTTTTTGTGGGCTTTTGGACCTCTCTAGGAGTAACTTGGAGCATCTAGGGCAGGCAGGGAAATGGGTTTATATTTTTAGTAAGTGCTTCTGTTTGCGTAGGGAGGAAGTTCCCCGGGTGCAATTTTGGTGCTGGGCAGAGGCTGGGGGAGCCAAGGGCCTGTCCTGGGAGCTGGACTTCCCCTAGGACCAGTCCTGGGCCACTGCCAGACATGGTCTGGGCATTGGAGAGATGAGGAGTGGGCTGTTGATGTTCACAGCCTCAGCGGTGTCTCCCTGGGTTTCATGCTGGGGAGGAAGGGTGGCACCTCCCTGTGCTGCTGCAATCGGGGTTGCACGTGGAGGAGCCTGGGGGCATGCTGCCTGCCATCCCGCGGGGGTGTCAGCCTGCTGCTGGCAGCAAGATGGGGCACCCTGGCTCACTTGTTGCATTCTCCGTCAGGATGAACCCCATGGCCAAGATGTGTGACTCAGTTTACATGAGGTTAAAACCATTGTGTGTGCTGTACTCTGGCATGGTTTCTTTTTTGCACATTGCAGCAGTATATTGTGCAAGTTACCAAAATATCCTGGAGCCCACCCACAACTTCAGCCGAGAATGGATTGTTTTCATCAATTTTTCTTTTTTTTTTTTTTTTTTCATCCCACTGAGTCTACTCCCCCACAATTTAGTGAAGCAGGGATGTACCTTCCTTCCCTGGCATAATGCAGCATGGCTCAGGAATATAGAACCAATTTGTCTGTGTGACAATATGAAAACTCGATAGAATTATAAAAATAGATTTTTTTCTTTTCATGCAAGTGTGTATTATACTTTTCTCTTCATCTGGATAAATACACACAACTCATGTAAATGACCCTCAACATAAAGTACAACTGAGAGTTGGTTCCTTTAGGCATGGAATTACTAATTTTTAACGTGATACTGGTGCATCAAATTGCATGCGATTTGAGGGTTGATAAGGTATTTATGTTTTTCCTTTAGACTGTAAATGAAACAGAGTTTTCAGACACTAACTCCTTTAAAAAACAATTCTCTGTGAATTTTGCGCTTTTGAAGCACGCCAGAAAATTTATTCTCAAAACACACACCATGTAATACTTGCTTATAGAAATCAAATTACATATTGGGAAGTTATATAACAATTGCAACACGCAAAGGCAGGACTTAATAATTTTCTAGTCTCTCCTCACCTACCAGTGGTGATGACAACCCTTCTTTTTCCCCTTGGGAGTACAATTCATGGTGACCTTGTGGCACCATTTTTTTCCTGGGCTGCCACAGAGAAAGAAATTGTGTCACCTGATTGAGGTGCTTCAGAACTTCTCCAAATCCAAATACTGTCCAGGCACAGTTTTTGTTCTGTTATCTCCCTTTGTCCTCGGCTACCCTCAATCGGTATTGTATTTGTTCATGAATTACATCCAGTACTACCATTTGCAAAAATATTGACTGCTACAGAATAGCCCTAGTTAGTAAGCAGAACCACCAGGCCAGAGAGAACTGGGATTTTTCCCATTCTTCTCTGTAGCGTTGATAAGTTATCGATTCCAATTCCATCTGTATAAGGTGATTTTCTGTGGGTGTTTTTCATGCCTCAGTCTGAGCTCAGGTCCTGAGGCCAATAATTTCCAGCTTTTCCATCTGTCAGTGTCAGTAGCCATAAAGGTACAGTTTTTGGGGCAGCTATTCACAGGGCCATGGCGGCAGATGTGGGGGGCCGTGCTGCATCCCCCGGGGTGGTTCCTTCCCTCTGCTTGAACGGTTACAGCTTCAGAGGCCATTCCTCCCTGCTGCCTGCAAATGCCATCTGACCTTGCTTCGCAGAATGTCTGCGAACAGTTTGGGCTTGAGTCTGTTTAAATGGTCCTTTGGTTTGCCCAGTATGTCATTTCCTTTATTGGTAGGCTACCGCATTCCCCTGTGCCGCTCCTAGTATGGTGACTTCGCAGGATTTGACCCAGAGCATGCGTATTTATTCTTCTCTCGGCATCTCCTGTTCAAATTTGATGAAGCAGAGCTTGCTGCTTATCGTCAGGGCAGCACAGGGAAAGACTTGCCACAGAAAGCCCTTGTGGTGCAAAGCTAGCGGAGTTGAGTGTCCTTTCCTGCCATCCCTCAGCTTGCCACTGCTTCTGGCATTGCAAAAGGGCAAATCCCCTTTGTGCTCCCACGCATATTTAAGACCTATGACCCGTGCCACGGAGAACCCACAAAGAAGTATCCTGGGTGCTGAGCCACTTCCTAAGAGTCAGCTCCTCTCCAGAGAGAGGTTTCCACAGCATTCCACTTGCCTCGCTGCTGTGAGCAGTACATTTGTTGCCAGGTAAAAGCCCTTTTGCCATTTTGCAGTTGTGGAGTCCACCTGAAAGACCTAGATCCAGGAGCACCCCACACGTGGCAGTATTGGCATGTGAAGGCAGGACAGAACTTCCTATATCCTCCTAAAGATGCAACAACAAAATACCCCAAGCAGCAGAGATGCACTTTTGCATCACGTGTTGGGAAAGCTGTTACCTGCAAAGGTTGTAACTGTAATGCACGTTAGGGCTGTGAGTTCTTCTATGGTGTATAGATAATGCCTGGGAGGTATCACTGCGATGAATATGAAAATGCAGCATAGTCCTTGGCCTCTCAGCTGAGCTGCTGAATTTTTAGGCCCACAGCTGTCAGCGATAGTAAAAATGGTGGGTTTGTGCCACTGAGAGTGGCAGTGATTTCTCGTACCTTGGATTTAATAAAACCCTGACACTTCCTTCACTGATTTAGTTAATGTTTTCTCAATCGCACGTCAGTGTATGTGTGATCAGAATCTGGCTCCTCTGAATTAGAAATTGGACTGTTTCAGCAGCAAATTTTGCTAGGCAGCCATCCAGTTGACCTAAACCATTTTTAACATGGTAATTTAGAGGCAAAAGGCACTTCTACATACTTTGCTATATCCTGACTCATCTGTGCTTGTTCTCCTCGTAGTTGCACTATGTCATTTTAGTAGAAGTACTACAGCTGAAGCATTTACACTCAGCTCCAAAAGCTCTTTGAATATTTTTATAAGAAAAGGTTGCTTTATAGGAAAATAGAGCACAAATTATTACCAGTCTGAAGCTGACACGGAGATTTGGCACTCCAGCTGGAGTGCTTCCTTTCAAGAGGTGTTTCTATAAATTCTGCCCTGTTCCTGATGAACAGACAGTCTGTGTTGTCAGTCTCAAACCGTACGCTTGTCAGATGTGATAAAGGCAAGGGAATATATACAGTGTGCGTTGGCTGATTGCACATTGTCTGGAGCCGTAGAATTTTCCTACACTGTTATTGCTTTCAGGTGATTTATTTGTGCAATTTCTTGGGGAAAGTCATCTGCAGGTTTCAAAATGCATAGTGCTATGATCTTAGGGATTTATTCTCACTGTGTAAATGGGAACTATCAGTGTCATCTGTGAAACTACACTAAGATAGTATGGAAAAATAATCAAGACCACTTTTAGAACATGGACCTCAGCAGAATGACTGCAGGTTTATATTAACACACCTGGCGTATAGTAATGTGACTGGAGAGCAGTTGATAGTCTATCTAGGAAGAAGTACTACTTTTGCATAAAAATTATTGAACATTAGGGGCAACGAACAGAAGGTTTTAGAGGTGTAGTGTGTAGAATTTGCCATATCTCTTGAAAATAAATGTATTATTCTCATGCTAAGTACTGTCTTTTTCATCCTCTACAGGAAATACTTCAGCTTTCATGGAAATAAGTAAGGAAGACAATTATAGTTTCTTACTCATTTTTGCCCCCAGAGGAAGGAGACCAACTTTTCTTTTAAGACTATTCTTACTGTAATTGAACCTGGGTAATTACTATGCAAACAATACCTACTTTTCTCATAGCTTCAGCAAATTTGTGATCTCATTATTTGTTTACTTGTTTGTTTTCCACTGCCTGCAAATCACTGGCTAAGTAAAGTAAAGATTAACCTGGTGAACTCTTCAATAGTTTGGACAATACATTTGGTATGTAGAGTGGTGAGGTCCTGACTGCCAGAAAGGCTGGGCAGTTTAAGATGCCACCTTGTTACTCTCTGATGATTTGTTATTCCTTGGCTGTGAGAAATAAGCACCTTTCTGGCTGATGTGGTGGAACAGGCCATGTGGCACAAGCTCTCTTCTGTTGGCTGGAAGAAACCATACAGTATTTGCTGTATTAATCTGTTTTTTCTTTATGCTGAAATTGCATGCACTGGTGTTGAAATCTTTCCTCAAACAAAACTGATAGTGACTTGTTGTCCAGCTTTTGTATATTGGTGAAACTCTCTAAAATCAGTAGACCCCCTTCCGGGCTGTGGGATGGAAAGCATTTCTAGACATGCTAGAAATGTGTCTAGAAAACATCTAGACACAAGAGTGCTTAGTGTGGGGAAAAAAATTTCCTTCCATTTGCAGGGCATGTGTAGCGGTAAAGACTGTGAAATGACCAGGGTAACATGGACACATTAGAAAAAGTTAAGTCTTTTGTCTTTCAGTCCATAGCCTAGAAATATGGTGCTATGATATGAGGAAGCAACTTCTTGGAGTTTTCCAAAATAGCGGTTTGAATTTTGTTTCACAAGTCCAGCTGCAGGCTCTGCCCTTGAGCTGCTGACAAGGCTGTTGTGGGGAGCAGCTCCTGTGGCTGGCCAGACCCTGGCCATGTCGGTACCGGCTCCGTCTGAGGAACAAACTCCACATTAAACATGCTGCAGCTGTGGCAGATGACCTTCCCTCACCACTACCTTTCTTTTAAGATGGACAGCATTGCTAGAGTGCTTTTTTCCCAGCTGACACAGCATGTTTTATTTACTGCAGGAAGCAGAAATATCTGTGTCACTTTTGGTCTGACTACCTCAAATCACATTCCCCTGTTTTGTTTTATTGGCTTTTTGGTCATGGAAGTGCAACCTCCTACTTTTTTGTCTTTGTTGCTTTATAAATTACTGAGTATTGCCATGTTTCATCAGCTCAGAGCCAGGCAGTTGTTGCAGTTGTAGCAAGCAGGTGTTCTGCACTTTTATATCCTTTACTTTCAATGTAGAGATCATATTTTCTGCTGGTCGTAAAAAATTACAGGGGCACATGGGATTCTTTGGATGCTGAATACGTGACTGTTTTGACCCAGGTAGTGAATTCAAACAGAAATATTCTGTTTATAAAGGAATTAACTGCCAAAGTACCAGCACTGAAGCCCAGTTTGGAGTCATGGTAAAACTGCAGAAACAGAGCCCCCAGGAGAACTCTATCACTTACTGTCAAGTACCTGAAACTAAACAAAGTCCAAATAACTAGCATTTAGGGTTAACTTAATATTTCTCTTCATCAGATCTGGCAGTATCTTTTTCAGCCCTACACGTTTCTGAAATGCTATAAAGAAGTGAGCAGAAGAAATAGCTTTACTTTATAAAAACTGAAGGTGTGAATATCCTTTAGTTTTGCACTACTAAATGCACAAGATCTTTCCGCTCCTTAGCGTCTCCACAGATACTTTCTCAGCTGAGGCCCTCTCATTAACCGCATAGGAAAGGATGAGGCCTTGAACTCCTACTTCACTGACCAGAGCAACCAGAAGCCTTTGAAATAATGGGGAAAATGCGTTGTGTCCCCCATAAGTATCTGCTAGTGTTAAGCATGTGCTTGTGAGTTCAGCTTGGATATGAGGTGTCCTTCAGCTCTATACCTCTGTGTGTTCTCTGTCACTGTATGTTTTCTGCACCTAATATCCCCCTCCATTTCCCCAAGGTGAGAAATTGTTTTTCCTTACACATTCCCAAGTGTGCTGATCCCCAACTCAGCTTGTCTGTAGTGAATCAATGTTTGTGAGAGACAAAGCAAATGCCATCCTATATTACATGTGTGCTAAAGAGAGAGAGAAAGAAGCAATATCTCCATATCTGTATTACTCTATATTAACTCAAACCACAGCCTTCTCGACCAGCTCAAGTCCCATCTCAAATGAGGAATGGACAGCTTACAAACTGTCTGCATCAAACTTATTTGCTGGTGAGGTGGTCCTTCCACAGGGACCTAGTTTGGTCCTTCCTGACAACAGACAGAGTTGCTGAGAACTCAGCATTTCCCTCGACTGAGTCGCTAAGTTTCAGTCTACCTGGACCATCAGAAATGTTCATCCTCTTTACTTTAGCAACTCTAAGCTTACTTTTTGAGTAACTAAACCCCCCACTTGAGCACATTTTATATGCTCCCCAGTCCCTCAGGCTTCTCAGTTAGCAATTCCTTCCATACCCTTTTTCTTAACCAGTGTAATTTTGCAGGCTTCTCCACAGAAAATATGATCTCACTGTAATCTCCTATACCTTAAAGTAAACCAGCCACCCTTCAGTCCATTTCCTTCTCCATCCTGTCTTCTTTCACCCTAAAGCTTAACGAACTGCTTTCTGGTGTCTTATTGTAGATACTTTCCAGTTTATCCTTCTTTCCGAACTGAAACGCCTTCAGCAGTGACAGACCTTTGCTGGAGATCTAACCACATTTTTCGTTTTTCCTGTGATGTGCTATCTCTGGAAATCTCTTATATGGACTCAGATTCAGGGATCTATGCACACTTAGCAAATGCAAGCTAAGATTGTAGCATTTTGGACAACTCTCTGTGGAAATTCAGTTAACAAGATTCAGTCTTTTGCCCTTTCCTTGCTAAAGGTCACTTTCTCATTTTTTTTTTCTTCTCCAGGCACTGAAGACAAGACCACCCACTATCTTTGTCATGGCCCAGCCTGCAATGTGAGTGTTGTTTCAGTGTGTCCCTCGTCCTCACATCCTACTTCCAGGGCGTCTGTGCTTTGCTGTTCCGTTCTGTGCAGCAGCATGTCTGTGTCTGCACAACTAAAATTCTGACTCAGGCTTCATCACCTCATGTTTGGAGTTACCTAGGAGAACACTCACATTCCATTTATATTTGTTTAAAATGCTGCTACTGAGATTAATTTCTTGCCTTGCCAATTTAAGCACTTCATCACTCTTCTTGCATCTCTCCACTGGCTTGCTTTCCTCCCCTCTATACACTGTCATTCTTCACTTTTTAAGACCATTCATTCCAGGCCTGCCCCATGAGGGTATGAAGCTGTTTGTTAACTCTTGTTTCTGCCCTGAAGACGGTGCCAGTCTTTCTCACCCTCCTGCTTCACCTTTTCTTATGTTTCTTGCCAGGCGTGGGCAAAGTTCCTTGTAACCTCAGCAGGGCAGGTCTGCTGGGTGCTTCCTAGGCTAGCCTTGAAACTCCCCTTAGCAGTAAAGCCTGTGTGACAGCAGATACCCCAGTGTGCTGCCTTGTTCTGGCTTGTGTCTATGCTCCGGTTCTGCTGTCTTCTAGGAAGTGTTATTTGAGGGGACAGAGCCCATCTTGCTTTTATCACCCAAAAATGAAGCCTTGGTAGCAATGCACTGCTATAATATGAACAATGCAGCTTACTCCTTATGAAGATTCTGGTTATCTATATGCATAAGATCCTTCTATACAAATTGTTTAGACTGAAAGTATCTACATTTTATAAATGTAATTCTATAAATCAAATTGTTTTCACAGATCACACTTTCCTTTTATTGCTCTTTGTTATTTGAGGCCATATGGTAGCTTTCTGTAAAATGACGGCTTAATTGCCTTCTGGATATACCCTATAAATCCTGACAAATGCTTTTAAAAGTGAAGACAGAGGCATATTTTTCTTCCAACAGAGCTTGCTCAACAAGCCGCCTGTACCTTTTCCGTGGGGCCTTGCAAAATGATGTTATGTCAAGAAGAATAATGCTATTTAATTTATGAACCATTAATATTTATTACACATGCAATCACTGGCATTTTGTGTGTGAGAGCTGGGCAGCAGCTAATAAAATTGGGAAGAGGTTATATATTTACCAGGGCTACTCAGATAATTCATATGGGATAATTTTTGATGAATTTATTTCTTTGTGTTGACAAATTTCCTGGTAGTGGCCAATTAGGTTTGGTTGGGGTTTTTTTTGAAACTTATTTGCTAGCTCATAATGAATTGCTCAATAATTACTACAAATAATTCTAGTGGCCAATTAGGTTTTGGTTGGGTTTTTTTTGAAACTTATTTGCTAGCTCATAATGAATTGCTCAATAATTACTACAAATAATTCCACTCCTTTATTATTAGGGATTTGTAAGTATGTTGAGGAAGACTTGCTTATACCACTATACAATTAAGCAATCGGATCTCAGTGTTATTTCTGAGTTGAGATCTGCTTATTTCTCACAAAGGTCAGGACTGGGGACTCGTTATACTGTATTTTGTATAAACGCATCCTCAGACTCGAGTGTATAGTGCTGCTGCCCCAAACACTCCTTTATTATTAGGGATTTGTAAGTATGTTGAGGAAGACTTGCTTATACCACTATACAATTAAGCAATCGGATCTCAGTGTTATTTCTGAGTTGAGATCTGCTTATTTCTCACAAAGGTCAGGACTGGGGACTCGTTATACTGTATTTTGTATAAACGCATCCTCAGACTCGAGTGTATAGTGCTGCTGCCCCAAACCACACATCTGATTCCCCAGTGTGAGGAATTGGTATTGCAAAAACTTGTACCAGTGCTTAGCTTTACAATGAGTCCCTCTGCAAACTGTGTGTTGAATACTGGCCCGAGAGAGGGCTCTGGTGCCACAATCCACAAGGATTAATTTCAGAGCATAAGTTAGATATATCTGCAAGTCTTTGTAGAACAGGTTGCCTGAAAATAACCTGTAACAAGGTTTTAAAATTCAGATTGTGTTGGTTTCTACTGATATGTCTGCTCTTTGCAGTTCCTGAAAGGGAATAATATTATTTTCTTGAATCAGGTTCTGGTTGCAATGTAAGTTTTATTTCCCTGAGTATTATATGTGGTTTACTTTAGAATTAGCTGCTTCTAAGAAGGTTCCAGCCAATAAATTACTCTGGGAGATGTTCACAGAAACATGTGAGTATGGGTGATAGCCATCTACAGAGAACAGTGGGAATTCTGACCAGTTTTGATTAAAGTTTGGGTTTGTTTTGTGTGTTTGTTTTTGTTTTTGTTTTTGTTTTTGTTTTTGTTTTTGTTTTTGTTTTTGTTTTTGTTTTTGTTTTTGTTTTTGTTTTTGTTTTTGTTTTTGTTTTTGTTTTTGTTTTTTTTTTTAAATATTGTGTTGTGATAGTTGTTTCTGTAACAGAGCGGAGTCTGTGACTGTATCACTAAGGCGATTGCTGGAGGAATATTATGCCTAACGCTCCAATACAAATACAAATTTGATTCCCATACAAACTGGAAACCTGGAAAGCAGCAATATTGCAGCCAGTTAAGAGTCACAGTTAGCAGTGAGCTTAGTTAGAACTGAAGTGCTGCGGTGATACAATTCTGGCTGATATTGATATAAGAACACAGAGATAACGGAAGCTTTCACTCCATGCCTGTGTTATACAAAGGTATTGTGATTGGATCCGGGGTATTATTTTGATGAATTATTCCCAATAAGATATTCACAGAACAAGAAGGGACTTCAGGATTGGTGAAGCACAACAGAGTGTTTTTCCTATTATCTGGTTTGAGAAGATCTGATTTAGCTTCGTCTTCTAAATTCAGTCATTGGAGTCTAGGAGGGTGGAAGACTCATACGAGTCTAGGAGCTGCTCAGGCTGTGACCCAGACGACAAGGTAGCAAGCAATCCTTTTAGGAAGAGTGTAGGCTTTGCAAAGGACTACATTCATACAGTCCTCTGGTTCCTCAGTGCTGGTGTCACATTAGACTAAGTTCTTGCGCATTGGAAACGAGGCGCAAATGTCTGAACCTGCGTAAGGGAAACTTGTAAGTACAAGCAAGGGAGCAGATTTTAACCACTTTTCGGACTCCAAATATGCAGTCTTGCAGAAAAGTTTTCCTACATGCATTGGGAATTTCGCCTGAATAAAGTCACCCAGAAAGAGTGTCTTGCAGTTTTTCTTTCAGCACACTGGCGCTGGAAAAGATTCAGGTTAAAACTGGCATTGCTAGCAATAGTAAACTTCCAGCACGCGTGGCAGACCAGGCTCCCTCACTCGCATTTTGAAGTTGCACTGCAATGACAGCAGTTACGAACTCTTGCGTAGTCCCTGTCCATGACACAAGTGAGAGCTTGAAAATGAAGAAAACTTAGAAATATGCCTTTTTTTAACTCCTGGAAGACATGTCAGTTCTTTTGTGGAGCTGGTAGAGATTTGTTAGTTAAGTTTGAATAGGGAAAGCAGGGAAAGCAAACAAATGTAGTTATTGGCAACTTCCACACTAACATTTTAATGAGCTGATTTTTCTGATGTGGACAAGCAGAAGCATCATCATCATTTTTTTTGTTTCCATAAGGGTGCATCAGAAGCACAAAGCTGCGCTTTTGAGTTATGAGGAAAGATGAACATTAATAAACAGGCAGGTCAAGAAACCCCACAATACAAAGTATTTTGTTATTCCTTCAACATTTGTCACCAGATGCTATCCCTCCGATAAATCTTGCTTTGAGACATAGTTTTTAAGTCTTGCTTAGATCTGACAGCAGTAAAAGTCCCTTGCGAACTCTGAAAAGGCAATCTCAATCCAGCTGCTAGTGTTTAGGGCAACACAAGTTGAAAAGTGCTGTAAATGACAGAATCTATCTTCTAGTAGATTTGACAAACGTGGGGGCTGAACCTGTGAAGGATGGGAGCTTTTTTTATTGACTTGCCAAAAGCAATGGCTTTTGTAACTTGCACAACTGAAATAAACAGTAAAAACGTGCAGCGATGCAAGTTGCTGAGTAATCATGAATCCTTCCAGTGAGCAGTAAATACCTTTTTGCTAACTAAACGCAATGTTCAAGAAGAACAAAATGTGGAGAAGACACAATAAACTTCCGAGTAAATCTGCCTCCTGGATATTCAGCACCAGGCTGCAGTTACTGTATGACTGGGTAGACTGCCTAGCTCAGGCTCCTCAGTTTCTTCATCTAAAACACATGGTTCATAAGATCCTTCAGGTCACTGGATGAGGGATTATCACTCATGTTGGAGTATTTTTAGGAACTTGCTAATTACTGCAGTCTTGGTAGGATGATCTCTCTGCTTGCTCACTAAAAAAGTTTGTCCACTTTCTCTACAAAGCCTAAATAGAAGATAGGTGCTCATCATCCAGCACTAGTAGTTTTGCTGTAGTATATGTGTGTGTATATATATATTTTTTTCTTTACTTTCCAAAAATAAACAGCCCTTTTAATTAGTGTTGTAAGAACAGTGTTATCGAGGTAATATAATTTACCACTGTAGTCACCAGTCAGCTTCTTGGAGAAACAGTTCTCACTGGGTTTATTGACGTGAGATCTGTTGAAAACAGGGAAACTCTAACACCAGCTGAATTTCATCAGGGACCCCTGATACCAGAGAGGAATATTGCAGGGCCGTAGTGCACACTGTGGCTCCCAGACAGGTTGCATTGCTCAGCGGTGGCTGGGTAAGCATGACCTTGATGGAGACTGGGATCCTGTGCAACTGCTGGGAGTGTGGGGGCACCGGCTGTACTACACGCTGTGTACCGCAAGCCCTCGAGCGGACCGTGGTGAGTGAACTTCAGAAGCAATGGTGTGACAGCAAAGCCTCCAGCTGAGGAACGTAAAAATTCCTCAGGCAAACATTAATCTTTCAAGGGCACACACTCTATTGGTAGCCAAGCAGCGAAATCCCCTTTCCTTTAGCAAAATAAATCCACATGGAATAACTAAAATCTGCACTTAAACCTTAATAACACAACCCATGGTATTTTTTGATACTTGAAAAAGCGAGTTGCTCCCACACATGCCTTTCTAGCTAGAACTGGAGCACTGAAAAGATTAAATCTCATCATTCTGCAAATCTCTAAATATATTAACTATACATTGATGTTAGGTCAATGTACCAAAAACAACACAACAAACACAAACTGCAGTGTCTCTCTTTGGCAGATACCCATGGATGCTTATTGGACAAAATGATCTGAATCACTCATCACTGATGGGGCACGTTTAACTCCAGCCAAAGCCCAAACTGCTTATCACATTCCCCCTGCAAAGGTCCCAGCAATATGCAATCTTAGTAATGAGTCTTTGCCCTCGATGTAGTGCAATTTTTTTTTGGCGCTAGAAGTTTGGGTGTAAAATGCTAGCTACACAAGTTTAACTCTTGTTCATTTCCCCCACAGTTTTTCTCTTAATTCTCCCTGCCTTTTTAAAAATTCCCCTTTATTCTTTCTCCCTGCTAGTTTAGGATTTTGCAGCAGCAGAGAAGAGAAGATTTTGTTGTAGTGATTGTGAAGAGTATTTTCCATACAGGTATCACTGAACATAATGGCACTATACAAGTGGCACTTTATTTTCTAGATGATCTAGATGCTTCCTCATCTTCCCACTCAATAGTTCATTTGGGACCCTGCAGCAGTGAGCTGGAGGAAATGGATGGTAAATTCAGCAGGGGAGGAAACTTTGGGGTAAAATGCTGTAGCTTGCTCTGCCCTGGGGAGATAAAAGTCATTGCCCAGCTGTGGTAAGGCACATAGGGTTTGTCTGACTATCCCTCAGGCAAAAGCTGGGAGCCCTTCAGCACATGGCCATCCCCACACGTTCAGCTGTAGCAGCAAATTTTGGTCCCAGGACCATTTCTGCTTGACTGGCAGGGCTGTTCAGGCTGGTTGCGAGTTCCTGGTGCCAGGCTGAGCCTTGGGACCAGGGCTGAAACTGGTGTGCAAACAGCACGCGCTGGCTTGGCCTGCAGTCTGTCATGTACATCTTGTATGTCTTGTGTCTCTTTATCCCGAGGGAGAAGGAAAGAATTGCCGCTGCTGAGCATGGAAAGAGGAGCGTGGGGAGTGTGTGTGGAAAAGTGTCTGAATTTTGGTCTCACCCGCAGAGGCCGTGCCACTCTGTAGCAGTCTTGTGTGCTGTCTTTTCTTTCTCAGGCTGCAACACACGTAGCCTCACGGTGTGCACATGCAAAGAAAAAGGTGAAAGAGAGGGCATGGGATATGTGATGTTCTTCCCATGGTTCTTATAAGGCACTAAGTAAAAAAGTGAAAAGCATGATTATTTATTGATTGTGCTGTATTACAGGCATATGTGACCACAGACTTTCAAAAGACATTAAATTTGCAAAGTCAAGCTCTCGGAACACTTGTGCAACCTTGATGCAGCTTTCTGTGCGCACATGGTTAGGAAATAGCCGTTAATTACACAACCGCAAACTGGAGGGAAGTATCAGAGTGGGAAGAATGAATAATGGACGGGAGTTGCAAGCTCTTTCTTGGGGCAGACAATGAAAAGAAAATGAGGAACGAGGGTGCAGTCAAAAGAATGAAGCAAGGGCATGTTGAGTGGACCAGCGGTCTGGGTTGTATATAGCCGGAGATTGCAGGGCATGAGACAATGTCTTCCCGATGAAGGCTCACCTGAATGGTGCACCGGCGACCTGGATTTGCTCAGTGCCTTTGTCAGTATATTCTTATGGAACAAGTTGTGTGAACTAAGCACTTTTCTCGTGATTGCTTGTATGATCTTTTCCGTGATGTATCATTACGGACCTTGGGGTCTGATTTGCAGAAATGCTGACTTGCAGCTGCAGATCAAGTCAGTGGTAGATGTGCTTTGAACTGATAACCACGATGTTGCATTAGATGGTTCAAAAAGTCAGGCGTGAGGCATCTCATCCGGGCACACAAAATTCCTGTGCAATATTGGCATTAATTTCTCTTTGCCTAAAAGTGTCTGTAAGGGGAGGAAGTTCCCTCTCCTCAAACAAACGGCATTTATTTCACAACACCTCTAACATTTATGAAGTGCTGATGTAATCCTGACAGGTGCTATAAAAAGCCTTAAGGAAATTAATAATTCTGTCTTCAGAGCAAACTTTGAACAGTGTGCAGTAAATATGTCTTGGTGGGCAAGACATAGGGCTAAAGTGGGAATACAAATAAAAGTTGGGCCAAGGTGGACTTTGCAAAGATATTAAAACAAAAGGCTGTAAAGTTGTTTAGGTTTAATCATACAAAAAAAGGGGGCTGCTATGGAGAAAGAGGGAGGTGAGCAGTATGGTACTTGATGTGTGGTCCCAGGCTAAATGGGTCCTTCCCTCAGTTTTTCAGTTGAGAGGATGATTTTGAAGGAGGAGAAAAGGCCAGGTGAGTTGTGGAAGTGAATGCATGAAATATGAGTAACAGGCTAGATGCAGAAGCCATAAGCAAGGGGAAATTTGGCAAGTTTTAACCACAGCACTCTGCGGGCCAGTCATGTAAGTTAAATTTCTGGTCCTGGAGCAAGTGGTCACTGCAGAGTGATCGAGGCTGATCAGGTGCTATATGGCTATAACATGGTAAAGAAACTATTGGAAAGCAGGGAGAGAGGGGAAGAAGAACGTAGCCAGCAATCACTGGCAGAAGCATAAGTGTAGGAACATGCTGGGAGAGCAAGCCGGTGGTGGGCATGATCAGCACTTGGGCATCAAGAGCAGTGCTGAGACCCCGGAGTTAATCACTGTAGCAATTCCCGGTGGCCATGCTCTTGGTTTAGATTCAAGAAGGCAAACTGGTGCTTTGCTGATCCTCTGTGGAGGGGGTGGCATTTGCTTCTGGCTCTTATCTACAGAAATGTCTAATCCTCTCTGCTAGACATTTTCCCTCACTATTGACTGTTGGCAACACTATACAAGAGTCCATACACTGTCCTTTTAAAATGAGAAGAACGTGGGTTTTTTATAATTTAAAAGTGTGCCTTTCAGTTTTGTTGCTTGCTTGCTTGTTTTGCATCACAGGAGGATTAACTGGAACATTTGGCTTAACTTCTTTATGCTGTGCACTCATTTGTATCCTTCCTGCATGTCCCCTCTGATTCGTATTCTTACTAAAATAAGCAGTCCCAGTCATTCCTGTTTTCTGGCAATTGCACTGTATGAGCCATGGTCCCTTGTGAAACTCCTGGGATCGTTCAGATAAATGGTATTTTTCTGTATACGCAGATCACTTTCTGGGACATTAGTTATGTTTATCTTTTTTGTAGAATAGGTTTTATTAATAGGTCAAGTTTCACAAAGTTATCACTTGAAGATTTCAGGTGGAAAAAAGGAGGAGAAATGGACTGATCTGGAGAAATTCGGGAGCAGTTAGCCTAGCTTCGGCCCCAGGAAAGGTTCTGGGACAAATTATTAAACAGTCAATTTATCAGCTGCTGAAGATGATGAAGTGATTAAAAAAACCCTATGGGTTTATGAAGAGCAAATCATCTCAAACTAATCCGATTTCTTTCTTGGGCAGGATAATAGACACAGTACATAGAGGGGATATATAATTTGACTTCTATTAAGTTGTTGACTTTTTTCTCATGTTATCTTTATATACTACACAGGGAAATATGTCCAGCATGAAAACACTGAACACAGTGGAGTGGAAACCACTCAAAACTAGTTGTAGTTCACTGCCAGAGTGAGAGGGCATTTAAAGCGGGGCTGAACCAGCCCGTTTCTATTCAGTATTTTTATTGAGGACTCTGATAATGAAGTGGAGGTTATATTGGTCAAATGCACAGAGGGCATCAAGCTGTTATGCTGTAAGGATGATGGAAGACAAAACTGGAATTCAAAAGGGCCTTGTTAATTTGAAAGAAAGTACTATATCAACAAGACCAGGTTCAGCTTTTCAAAGTCCTATACCTAGGGAAGGTAAGGGGCAAGCTGGAGTGAGAAATGGAGAATAGTAACTGCCCAGGCAGCGTGAATGGCAGGAAAAGATCTTAGAGTGGACAACAGCTGAATATAGGTCAGCAATGTGGTATTCTTGCAAAAACACATATTTCATTGTTTAATAAGGATGTGGACAAACTGGAGGTAACTCAAGGAAAAGTTTAGAAAGCATAGAATGTAAGTTGAAAGAAGTGGTTATGTTTAACATAAAGAAAGGAAAACAGAGTAACAGTATCCCAGTTTGCAACAGGTTTTGCATGGAGGGTGGCATCTAATTGTTCTCCTTTTATACTTGGGACAGAGCAGTAAAACATTTAGTTTAATATGAAAGAAATAAATTCAGGTTGGAGGTTAGGAAAATGTAACATAAAATGGGAACAGATCCCTCTGAAGGGCTCCAGACTCCTTCTCAAGGTATTTAAGAGAAGGCTGGCCAGATGTTTGTCAGGAATGGGAGTTAAGCTATACCCATTCCCTCCATTAGTATACGGGACTGAAAAGTAGGGTGTCTTGAGTACCAATTTGACCCTACTTTCCTACGACTGTTCCCCCCACCACCCCCAGTAAAAGAGTCTTTTTTTAACCTTTTGAATAAAATCCCTTAACAGACCGAACTTCCTACCTGGATTTGTTAACTCTGTGTTAGTGTTTTCCTTTCCAGAACAGTTATTCTTGTGGTGCTCTGATAGCTTTTCCTATATTCTGTCTGAAATCTTGCTCACTTGAGGTGTTTCATCTGTGGGACGGCTGATCCAGCTGGAACACTGAAAATGTGCTCTGGGAGACGATTTGAACGGTTTGATCCCGTATAATACCTGTTACAATTTTAAACTTATGAGCTAGGTCAAACCTCAATAAAGCTGGAGTGAGCAACTGGTGTGAAATATAGGCACGGGAGACACTTTGCAGAGCGAGTGGCAGAAAGCCCCATCAGACTTCACCCAAAATGAAAGGATGTGCAAAGTTTAGTTACGCAGTCCAAAGGAGCTTTTGTTTTCATGTTAGCACGTTTAAGAGGAAGGGAGGGGTTGTGCTGAAATAACGTGTGAGAAAAGCAAGGTACATCACAGAACTGGAGCATGATAGGGAGCAAAAACTAGAGAGACATGTCATTGGGTTTGTGCCACTGAAGAAAAAGTCTGCTTTGTCTGTTTGCGGGCTGGGCAAGGCTTCAAGCTGTGAGTAATGACAGGCTTTAGCGTTTGATCCTGTGATCATGGAAACAGAACTTCATACATCCTATGTAAGTAAACATGATTTCAACTGAAAATTACTTGGCTCCATCATGATATCCTCCTCCTAATCAAAACAACTCTCAGGATCCTGAATTTTGGTAAATTGTTTGAGTAAAAAATGAATGAGTGTTACAAAACCTCAGTTTAAAAGAAATACTGCTCACAGAAATAGAAAGTTAGCTCATTTCATTATTCCTCCCTTATGGTGATGATAGATACTGCCTCCTTCTTAAACAGCATGCTCCAAACAAATAAGCAACGCGCTGTCCTTTTCTCACTCTGATTTCTGTGATCTTATACAAGTAAGGCAGAGGAGAGATGCAAACTTTTGCTTGAGGATCTAAATACTTCTTCTATTTCACTTCTACTCCCAACCAACAAGGAACTAGAAAACTGAAATTCTTTCAATCTTGTAAAGGACTGCAATGGAGGAGCACAAAGCTCAGGCAATACAAAGTTATTTAAATCTTGGAGGTCCATTGGAAGGCATTTACTTTCAAGCTGTTTTTTTCTTTTTTTTGCTCCTAATGGAAAGAAACATTCTTATAATGGAAAAAACAAATATTTCTCTCATTGATCAGGGTTCATATTCACTGTCTTCAATATCACAATTACAAACATATTTTTAGGTATGTTTAGTCAGAGCTCCAATTCTACTGCTCAGTCTTTTACAACCGCTTTCTTGTGGGCAAATCAGTTTGTAACATGAACCAATACCTTTTATTCTACAATGAACTATAATGGTTTTGTTGTTCAGTGAGCAATCAGATGTCGGATTTTCTAACTCTGGATATGTCTTGTTTTGTACGTTGCATGACATAATCAAAGCTGATATGGTGTATTGAGAAGGTGATTTTAGAACTGTTGTGTTTGATGGACCACAGAGCTATCTGAAGAATGTCTGTGCCCCACATAATCTTCTGAGCATTTCCTGAGTGAGGGGTAAAATATTTTTGTTTGTAGCAAAGGGTAAAAGAAATCAAATGTTTTCTATGATAGTAACACCTAGATGTAGAACAAGTCCTGACATTAGTAAAGTGGTTGTTCTGCTCTTTCAGAAATATCATGGGGAATAAAAAGAAGAAAAAGCCAACCTTTTGCCAATGATAATGCATTCATGGGTCTGTTTGTACAGCTTAAAATGCAATGCCTTTATGAAATTCTTTCATATGAGTGACATGTCAGATGAAGCTCTTAAGGGATATCTGGCATCATATATACAACAATTACATGTTTGATTGCATAGAATATAGTATCAAATGATGCCAGCAGCTCCTGTTAATGTCAAAAGATAAAATCAAGGCCAACTCCCAAGCATATTTTACAGACTTTCTAGAGCTGTCATTCTGTGGTATCCCATCTTTGGTTCCTTTTCCCTCTAACATGAAGGTTTCTTCTAGCTTCAGTCCTTGAATGTGTATTTTCAATTTGTATATTCAATGTAATATTAAGTCGTAAAGCTCTATATATGGGTCCCATGTGGTCAGTAAAATCTCAGGCTACTGTATGTGACCTACAGTCACATGCAGAGCTGACTTTTGGGTTTCTGTTACAGCTGCCAATCACAGGCAACAAGTACCTGGGGCGGCATAAGGGTGCTATTGATGTGGTAGTATTTACACTCACGTTCTCATCTGTGCCAAAAGCAGGTATCGGCACCTGCATTAGTGTGATCTGTGAGCAACTTCTCTGTGCTGAAATGTTTTACTTTTCAGCAAAGAATCCATAAAGTTGCTTAAAAATATTGGCAGGGCCAGACTGATTTACTGCTATGTCATGTAATGACAATTATTGGTATGTGAGAAATGATCTTGGAACTAGAATCAAATCAAAGAACACACGTACTTTCAAAAATACGTAGGGACTTACTGCTTCTTGATATTTGGGGAAAAGATATGTGCATGTATTTATGCACCCATGTGTCAGAAGATAAACAAACCTCTATAGAAAGTTGCTTATATTTGCTTTCTGTTTTGTGTCATCAGCATTTGCTAATTATTTACATTTTACACAACTGCAGAAGCATTTGTCATGTTCCAGTGTGTGTGAAATACAACCAATCTCCACCAAGCAAGAAGGAGATAGAGCATTGTGCTGGTTTGAGGAGGTGTGTCAAGCCCTTGGGCTGGAAAAAATCTAGAAAAGACAGAATAGTACATTTGAGAAAACAGATCCAACAGTGTATTTTCTATTACTGATTTTTAACCTCAGTATTTGGTATCAGGGTCTAGCTAATGATAGTTTCTTTCTTCTTTCCAATGCTTAGAGAATTGGATGTGCTCCAGCCTTGAAGGAAAGCTTTTAAAATCAACTCTGTTATCCCACAAAGTGTTTTTTTTGGATCTCTGATTGTTGCTTTTTCCAACAGTGAAGTTTCTGCTCAGTCCTCATTCATGGCAAGCACCCGGACAGCCTGTCTTCTGTCCTTTTTGTTTTGTAGCAGTCTGACAGCAGTATCCGCTTCCAAGACTTCAGTTAGATTGACATTCATGAGCAGAAGGTATGCGTTTCACCTTCATGATGCCCTCCCCCAAATCAGCATGATGTTGTGCCATATACATAATTTATCACTTATCCCATGACAGTAAAACTACACAAGGTTGTCGCTAACGTTATCCAGGGTGACAAGAGAATGATTTTTTCTGTGTCACTATTTCCATCACACTGCTTATCACCATGCAGACACTTTGTCGATGAAAATCCTCAGCCCTCCAGGGAGAGCCCCCGGACAGCCTGTCTTCTGTCCTTTTTGTTTTGTAGCAGTCTGACAGCAGTATCCGCTTCCAAGACTTCAGTTAGATTGACATTCATGAGCAGAAGGTATGCGTTTCACCTTCATGATGCCCTCCCCCAAATCAGCATGATGTTGTGCCATATACATAATTTATCACTTATCCCATGACAGTAAAACTACACAAGGTTGTCGCTAACGTTATCCAGGGTGACAAGAGAATGATTTTTTCTGTGTCACTATTTCCATCACACTGCTTATCACCATGCAGACACTTTGTCGATGAAAATCAGCGGACCTGTTTGATAACCTTTGTCAGAACATCGACCAAACACCAAAATTTCTGCCATCCCTTATCTCAACTTGCTAATAACTTCAGTGTACCAAATGGCAGACAATGTAGACAAAGATGTAGAGATGGCATTGCTCACTGGTAGCATGTTGATTTTTAAAAGCTGAGCAGGGGAGCTTAGTCTTTGTGCCTATTTATTCATTCATTAGCACCTCTACTGTGATTGCCAACAGGGCTGAATACATTCTTCATTTTTAATCCCCAGAACCTGATTGTGAGAAGCAGGACATGATCTTACTTCTCTGAGGTCAGAGGGAAAATGTTTCTTTGGCTACTTGCGGGCTGGTCTTCTCCCAAAAGCAGAAATGGGGTGAGCTCATACATTTTGAACCATTCTCGTGACACAAATGTCGTGATTTTGGTACCTGTCTCTCCTTTCTGCCACACCACAGCACCTATGTAGGGCTTTGCAATTCAGTTTTTCAGAGAAGGGGAAATCAGTGATGCAAATTTGGTGGGCAAGTGTAATTTGTTTTACTTAAACATATGTACCAGTCCTGGAAGAGATAGGCATGTAAACAGCAGTTCTCTCTTCCATGCTTTCTTAATCGGAGCTCACAAACCAATTCCTGTTTCCCAGGAAACTACTGGCTCATGATAATTACTTAATTATTTCTAGACAGAGATAGTAGATAGGAGCGTGAAACTCCTGAGCTCTGCCTCAGTCCTTTCAAAGGGCTGTCATGTGAAAAGCAAAAAAATGTATTAAGGTTTTCTTTAAAGATGAAAAACATGTATCTTTTAAACACAGCTTTTGAATAAGATTTTTTTTTTTTTATACCAGGTAACAAACCCTCTGAAAAGAGTTCAGTGTGAAATAGCTTCTTTTGATTTTTCTACTAAAAGAAGATTGGAGAAAAGATATAATTTTTGGATAAAATGTTTTTTTACTTCAGTTTTGTAGTAGTTATAAAAACATAACCGCATGATAAGTTTATATAAAACAAGAATTGAAATATATGTTTCTGAAATTACTGTTTCTGAAATTATTATTAATACTTTTGATTTTTTTTCTACATTCCCTTTTTCTTCCTGTTTTTTTCTATGGTGAGTGAAATAGCTTGACAAACTCGTGTTCTTTTGTATGACTGAAATATGTAATTTTAATTGAAAGAAAGCATACAGGTTTTTTTTTGCACGTTGCTCTTTGCATGATTGAATATAACATTGCTTTTCAATGGCAGTTGTTTGAAGAAAATTTTAAAAATAACTTCCTCTTGACAGTGTCTCACATTTGGATGCCTATTAGATTTCTTTATTATTATGTCACATTGGAAATTCCTAGGTTTCACTGTAAGAGAAAGAAAAGCTAACGTGTTTTTGTAACTGGCAAAGGTGATCATTTTTAAGTAAGTTCAAGTAGAGCCATTCAGAGGTAAGAAATTCGCACTTAACTGCGAAGTAATTGAAAAACATGATAATGCAGTGATTATTGAGAATGCTTTGCTCTGATTGAGTCAATTATTATTAGCCAATTGCCAGACAGGGTTCTGCAAATTGAACTACATTGAATAATTGTACTATGATTTTGTAAACCATAGTTGCACCACCAATCACAGTATAGCAAATTACACTGCCAGGAAAGTAAATACATAGTTATGCCTCAGTGGCTGTAAAGTGTCTCTGTGCTCTGACTGAGACAGTCCCATTTAAGAGCAACAATCTTCATATTTTGGAGTTCACATAGTTTGCCTATGTTGTCTGTGATGGAGAGGAGAAAATGTCCCTAAGGTCACTTTCATTTTGTTGCATTAAGGTAAAGGCCTGTGAAAATGGATTAAGAATGGTACTTAAATTGCAAAAGCATCACTGTAAAGTGTATTGGAAGTGAAAATGGCTTTTTGTTCACATTCAAGTTATTGTGCCCATTAGACATTATATTGGTTAAAAAAAAAAAAGCCTACCAGTGAATTGTGGTGGATACATATGAATCACTTCTTATTGTCTTTCCTATTGCATTATGTATCATTCTACTTGGAGCATAGCATTAGCATTATTTTCTTGAAAATAACATTTTCTTCAGTTCTGTGACATTTTAATCAAGAAATGAAAAAATATTATTTGTACTTATGCTGAAAAATATAGGTTTATTCCTTCATATTAACATCTTTAACCTAATTTAAGTACAAATATTTTTACAAAATTCACCAACAGCAATATCAAAGGTGTACAAAGCCAAAATAAAGATTTATGGGGAAGATTTTCAATGGCATATGTTGGTTAGCATTTCCTTTTCCTTTTGGAAATCTCTTCTACTTTATTGTGGTAGAATGACCGTTTTAAGTTAATTCATGGTTATTGTATTAAGTAGAGAACTCTGAACATTATTAGCTGAACACTGGCAAACTGGAGAACCAGAGCGGTTCCGAGTTTCCCCCCCGCCCCGATGTATCCAACACTTTCAACTGCATTTCAGCTATTCTGTAAGCATAAATTACAAGCTATTTGCCATGGCATATGGTGATGGTCTGTGATGTGCTTGTGGTGTGGGGTTCATCTTGAGGCGGTGCTGGGGCCGATTTGAATGCAGCTTGAACCCAGAGGGCGGCTCTGCAGGGGAGCCAGCGAGGTCCCCCTTCGCAGGAACCAGGGCCGTTTGGGGATACAACCCAAGAGAGGCTGTTGCATGCAGAAGAAAGAAGCTTCCAAGGGCCAGTTCCTGGGGCTCAGAGAGGCCGAGGAGGGTTCATAATTGGGGATTTCCATGGCAACAGGCTCAGGGGAGCTGCAAAGGTAAAAAGGGAAGGTGAAGGACAGAAAACGCCTCGGAGAGGCAGCGGGAGGAGCTGATGAAAGCTGTCCCAAGGGTTGATGCAGGGTCTCAGAGGAGCACATGGCCTTGGGCTGCTGACTTGACACCCTGGTGGGGGCATGCAAAAAGCTGGGAGAGGGGCTTGCCGGTGGTGCCTGAGGGGAGGGAGATGGCTGGAGGCCCGGGTTGAATATGCAGAGCTGCAAAAAGTGTGAAAGTGCAAGTGACTGAAGCCTTAGGAGCCAGCCGTGCCCCAGAGCAGAGGGCCGAGGGCAGCTGCGATGCCCACATCTCTCTGGGAACTGGTCCCTGGGGTGGCGAGTTGCTTGCTAGCATGCTCAGGTGGAAAGTTTCAGTTGTACCCAGGGGAAAAGAACTGCCCTTTAGCTCAAAATTTAAATGTGAAGGGTAAATCAGCACAGTGTGTCACTTAGTCCTAAGTGGTGGACATCGGATTGTTCTGCTCTTTTAACAGTAGTATGAATTGTATTAATGTGAAAGATAATTTTTTACCTGTTATTAATTATTTAATAAGGACTGATGGAATGAACAAAAAAGATTGAGTGCAATAAGTAGAGAACTTACAGATTTCCCTGGAAAAGCTTTAATATTTGATGCTGTGATTGTTTTTACGAGCAAACGTATGGTCACAGCAGGTATTAACTAAAATGGCCTGAGAAAGGAATGCGATTTCCCTCTCCTTGCCCCCTCCTCCAGCCCAGTGGATGTGCTGCTCATGGTGAGTTATATTGAGTGGCTGGGGAAATCTGCAGCACAGCTCCCCCTCTCCTCCTTCTCCTTTCAGATGTGGGTTGCGTTTCTCCGTGATCGCTGTGGCAATGGGTTTAGCCTCTGGGAGCAGAGTTTACCTCCACAATTTATTTCTTTGTTTCCAATTTCACACTGCAAACTTTCTGAGCGAGCATGGTTCCTGGACAGGGGTGGCTTGTCATGAGCTGGCTGGCTGGATGCCTTGGGGCGGTCAGGAGGAAGGGGTGGAAACGCGCTGTGCCCCTACAGCTGAGAATGTGATGGAGAGCCTGCACATGGGGGAGCCCTGTCACCCTTTTGCCCCAAATAAACACCAGCTCACAAACCAGCTGTGGAGAGGTCATGCTAGTCACTCGTGGACAGCATGTCCACAGACACTGTGGGGCAGAGGCAGGAGAAGCGAGCCCAGAGCTGGTCTGGTGACCATGGCGGTCCTGTGGCAGGGGAGAGGTGGCCACCTGCAGCTCCCTGGGTACAGCTGCTCCAGCACAGGACTCCAAGCCTGCTTTGGGGGTGTGAAAGGTGTGAAAGGAAAACTTCCCTCTTTTGGGGTGGCTGATTTCAGTGCGTCCTTCAGCCCTCAGCACTGCAGGGTACGTAGGCAAATGTAGGAGTGTGTGCAGCTGCCATTTGCCTGAGGCGGCCATTTGCCTGAGGCAGCCATTTTCTTGCAGAGCCCAATGTGTGGTGGCCATTTACCTGAGGCAGATATTTGCCTGAGGCTCCTCACATGTGGTGGCCATTTGCTGCAGATGGCTGTTTGCCTGAGGCTCCCCATGTGTGACGGCCATGAGGTGGCTATTTGCCTGAGGCGTCCCATGTGCAGCGGCCATTTTCCTGAGGTGACTGGTGTGCTGGTTTTAATCCCTGAAGGGACAGTGTGTCCTGTAGGCTGTGACTTGGGAGTAGTGAGAGGGGAACAGTGCTGCTAACATCTGAGAGCAGGAATTGATGCCAGCTAAGAGACGAGTGGGCCAACAAGGGGCAGCTCCATGCTACTCTCTGACCCGTTGTACATGCAAGCACGAGGCAGCCCTTGGGGAATGGCTGTCAGGAAGCACTGTCCCGGAGTCTCTGATCTTGTATCCTCCTGGGAGAAGCATGAAGCTTCATGAAGGAGGGCTGGCTGGCGGCTTTTCTTCTTGGACCTTGAGGTCTGCCTCTGCAAAAAGCCCAATGTTGTGTTGTTCCAATCCAGTTCCACCGCAAACAGGAGTCATTCGAGCTACTGAACGCTGCACAGAGAAGTAATGCTGTTTGCTGAGTAATACAATTAGGGATAATATTAGAAAAGAGTGTTTCTCCCCAGGGACTTCCTGGCCAGGCTGTCATTACACTGGTAATGGTCTCCTTGATGTAAAAAGACTGGCATGGTTTTGCTCAATTACTGATCAGGAATGCAGTGAGGAGATGAGGAGGTGCTGAGAGGCAGCTGGTAAAGCCTGTCTGGCAGAGAGAAATAATGCATGGGAGAACTTGCAGGAAAAAATGTTTTCCTATAAAATGTACATTTTTTAATTTCAGGGCATGATTTAGCTGAGCACCCGAAAAGTAGAGGAAATGAGAAACTTTTTTTTTCCTTTTTTTTTTTTTTTCCCTGTAAGGGAAAGAAATGAACTACTCTAAAGAAATTTTGTGTTTTTCTAACAGGCTTGTGCTTAATTTGACAAGTTAGACTTGAATCGAGATGATTCCCAGAGTGAGAAAGGAGTGAGGACTACCTCATAATAGTAAAATAATGACAATATTTAAAAAGGAAAGTAGAGTAAAGCAATTTAGAATAAAAGACATCAGATTAAACACAACTTAAGAAAAAACACTGAACTATGCTTTGGAAGTACTGCTTTTTATAAATAAATCTTGTGTTTCTTGGTATATGAAGATAAACAGGCATTTTGTTGAATGGAGATGCTGTTACTTGTGTCATTTGCCTGTGGTTTAATCTAAATTTCAATCGTATACACACCCAAAATTTTGTGAATAAATAACTGTGCACCCTTATTTTTTATCTTTTTAAGAACTCAGATCAGGCAGTGTGAAAACCCTTTGAATGCACAAGGAGGGAAGAAACCACTGAGGAGAGCAGAGAGAATAAAGTATGAGGCTTCAGTAAATAAGACAGCAGAGAGAGGAAGAGGAAAGGCACATGTCCAGAAGGCCCTTGCAAGTCTGGAAACTGGAGATCAACAAGAAGATGGGAATGGACAACAGTGTAAGAAGAGACACAATGACCAGACAATAAATTAGTGAAGAAAAGGTCAGGTGAGAAATGATGCTGAGCATAGCAGTGTCACAGGAGAGTCAAACTCTCTCACAGTGCGTGGGAGAGGTGAATGTGGGTGCACCATGCTTGTAGCTCCTTGAATACTCCCAAGCATAATGTCAACCACAATGCTTTCACTTCTTTGCTTGGCAAGATATTTATAATTGATTTGTTGTAGGGTTTGTCTCTGTTTTCCAAGATTGCTTCCCCCTGTGACTGGTCTAGTCTGGATTTGCTTGGATGTGGGACTGCCCTTGAAGACTTCTCCCAAACAGGTGCAAAACATAATGGTGGCTGGCTGCTTGGTTATTCTGCATCACCAGTATTGAGAGTACCAGCTTTCCAGGCTGTGTGCTTTAGTTGTACTTACTACTGTTAGCAACATGAAAGAATAACCGATCTGTTTGGACAATGTAACATTCTTATCATTGTCTGGCATAAAGTTTGATTTGTAAACATCAGTGAAATCCAAGAGCTCTTCATAGTGCAAGGGCTGCCTTGTTACCATTTTCCAAGAAAGAGAGATAGCAAGACTCCCATTGTGAATGGGGGAAGATGGTGCCCTGCTACTCTCTGAGGAATACTTCAATGCTCTCAGCTGGCAGTGCAAGTTGACTTGCTATGGGTGGGACCTGCCTCCTCGAGCTCCCAGGGAGAAGTCTGAAATGCAGTCACTGCATGCAGAATCTCAATAAATAACACGAGCTGAAAAAAAATAAACTCATCTTTACTCTTTCAGACGCATGGCCTTGTCTAATACCTGGGCAGTTTCATTTTCAGAAAACTCCTTAATCAGCTACTGTTTCTGTGCATCTAGGCAATTTCTCTCTCTGGATTTACCTAACTTTGTGGATGCCTCCAGGAGGGAAAAGAAATCCTTTTAAATCATGATAGCCACAATCATACAATTGAACTTTCTTCTGTACCGTAGTTGTTGCAAATGCTATGTTGAAAAGAGGCATTTCTTTCACTACAATAAGCTCTCAAGTCAAGTTCTGTTATCCAAGTTCATAACAGCATTAGTTCTGTTTTATTGATGTGCATTTGTGGGAAAAAAATAAGGCAGAACAATAAGAATTCTGTGATGATTGACTAGTTTGAGACAGCTTTGGTCTTGGCCATCATAAAAGGGAATATCCAGAGTAGGAATATGCAAAACCTGACATTTGTTTATGATTAAAGAAAATTGAGGGTAGGGAGATCCATTTTACAATATAAACCAGAGTATATTACAATAGTGTGATTAATTTTTTTTTTAAAGCTCGTAGACTTCACCTGTGATGCACATTTTGAAGAAGCTTAATGTGAACTTACTGTCTCAGAATAGCAGATGAGCTTTCTGAGCAGAGCTGTGCGTAGTAGATCTAGCTGTGGATTGGTGGTTTGGAGAGTGCACTGAGAAACTCTGTGGCAGTGGAGAGAACGAGAGAAGGGGAGAGAGAAGATTTTTTTACTTAGTTCAAACCCCAGTTTCAGGTGGCAGTTTTTCCTACTGCCCACAGGATCAGTTGTAGAGGTGACATGAACGAGGAAGTTTGCATTGCTGGCTGCAAGCTGCTGAAATCACCTCTTACGTCATGGTTCATAGATCAATTTTCCAACCTCCTGGGAATACAGGCCACGGTTTCACCTAGTGATCCTTCATCATGTTTGGGAAAAGCATCGTTAACAGAAAGGCATCCAAGTTATTAGGAACAGGGAACCTGCCATTTCTTTTCTTATTTCAGTAGTTCATCATTCTTACTATTAAAAACTTTATCTGATTTCAATTTGCCCCACTTTGTTTTTTTTGTCATTGGGTCTTATTAGACTTACGTTGCAGGATTTAAGAGCCATGATAACAGGTATTTTCTCCTTTAAAAGAAGTGTAATCAAGGCAGCTTTTTTATTCTTTGTCCCTTGGTTTGATTCCTAAAATCAATTTTTCAGTGTCCTTAAAACATGAGAAGAAGTCCATGTGCGGTATTTTGTTACGGGTCTCAACAGTGCCTCAGAGATGAGCAGAACGACTTCCTGATCTCTTGTTACTTCTCTTACGTGCAACCAAGGATCACACTGGAAATTGGCACTTATTTTAGAGTTGCTGCTGTGCGAGGCAGGGTCTCCCACTCTGTAGGTGTGGATGACAATCTTTATTCATAGGTTTATAACTTTACATTGGGGTGCACCACAACTTTTTGTGTAGACTCAGCTTAACAAGCATCTGGGTCCATTCTGAATGAATACCCTCTCCTCTTCGTTATTTATCATTCTGATTGTGTTTGCTGCTAGTTGTGTTTGCAGGGATGTAATATTTACCTCCAGAATGTAAATACTGTATTGTCAATTGGACTAACTTCTGTTGAGTCATGATTACCTCTAACAAATGTTTTTTTCCTTTTCTTTTCTTCTTGTTTTCAACACTTATGTCATTTAGTCAGTTTTTAATCCATTAACTATATACTTTAGGGCTTTAAAAACCTTACAGAATTCTGAGTATATTGCATTTCTGCTCTTGTTTTTATCAGCCAAACTTGTAATCCCATCAAAGAATGAGGTGTCTTTGACTTTGCAGGAACTGCTCATGGAAAACAGGCTACAAAGACATTTGGAACAGCTCTTTTGCTTGAGAATTAAAATGTTGTGGAATAATGTAAGTAAAAAAGACTAAACTTTTTCAGTTGTTTAGTGTTTTCAGATATCCATGCAGGTTAATGTTGGCATCTTTTCTAAATGTACTGTGCATGTATTTTATGGAAATTTGCATGACATTTTTGCCAACTTCACAAGTCTGGGCCTTTTGGTTGAATTTTTATTCAAACCTTGGGAATAAAAGCAGTGTGTGGCACCAGCTTGACCTGTTTTCAGTAAATCCATTCCCCCTGTGAAATGTGACAAGTTTGCATTTTTAACAAAATGGGCACTGTTTGACTGCATTGCTGTTTCATTCCTCATGATGCTGAAAAATTAGAATGTTGAGTAAATTTGTTTTTCTTTGCCAATATTTTTTTTCCTATCCGTTAAGCACCCAAAGGCTCAAACTGACCTTAATTTGCGTTTTACTTTCTTGCTTTTTTCATTCTCATAAGTCTTTTCTGTACAGGTATTGAAAAAATTGAGAACCTCTTTTTTGAGGTAAGTTACCTAGTTGCAGGTTTGTTGTAAGTCCACATATATTAAAAAAACAACCAAACAAAAAAACCCCACCTACTATATTCTGGACAGAAAGGTATTCAAGTATGGGAGGCTGGTAGCATGGTCATAAGGTAGCTCTTCTCTTGCCTGCATATTTATTTGATAGTAAGGTAAAATAGATGTGTTCTTTCTAAGTCTCCTGTCCCTTTTGTTCTCTCAGCGATTAGTGGAGACTTAAGGCTTCAGAAAATAATTGTGTGTGAAAAGTGAGTATGTACAGACAATACAAGGGCAATGTCAGAGTGGTAATGACTTTATTGTTTCCTTTCCATGTCTTTGTTCATGTGATTTATTAACTGTGATTTTATTTATCACTTGTGGCTTTTTTCCCTGCTTGTATTTGGCTTATTTTTCTCTGTGCAGTGGTAAGTAGCTAGAATGCTACCATTGGTAGTTCTGTTGCCTACTGAATACTTTCCTTCTTCTGAGATCAAAGTGTGCTTCAGCTGTGTAGCTATTAAAGACCCATGTGATCCCATCCTCATTGTGCAGAGGAAAACATCTATTTCAGTTTCTTTTTACGTGTCTATCCAGGGCATGGCTGACTTCTATGGAAATTAGATTGTTTGTGGGCACACTACAGCTTCAGCAACAGTATAGCACAAAACAAAATGGAAGTGGGAAAAGGAATTAGCATGCAAGTTGATCACCTCTAATGTTTAGAAATGGAATAGTTTTTACTCCTTCTTTATAAAAGTCTTCTGCTAGAAAACCAAAATCATACAGAGAATGTGCACTAATTCTGTCAGTGGCAAACAGTTTTCAGCTTATAATAAGGTCAAGAAATGAGCACTTGCAAGCCCTATAAAAGCCTTTGTCCTTTAATCATGAAGTCTCCGATTGTGATATGTAGGAGAAAATATTTAGTCTTAAATACAACGATATACATTTCTGATGTATCAGAAATAAATGAGAGAAGAACAAGACGTTCAGATAAACACTAGCATTTACTTTAGCACAAAATCAGCCACAGAAGATTTAAACATAATCCTTGATTCTGCAGAGCTCAAACTGCTGTTTCTTATCCAGCACTGCACTTAAGCACATACTTACCTCTAAGCATTTACATAGTTCTGCTGAGATCCATGAGGTATGTTCATGAACTTAAAGACAGAGCAACGACAGAAATGCTTTATTAATTCAAGGATGGAATGCTTTTAACTTTGCAGGATCAAGCCTTTCTTCCTTTTTGTGCCTTTTTAAAAACTATTTTTTTATTTAGCTATTATAATGTAGACTTTCTGATCTCTCATGGGACTGTATTTTTATGTGTATGATTTATTGGATTAAAAACAAAAAAGGTAATGATTTTCCTTCCTAGAGAAAAAGAATACTTTCGCGCATGTATTGTTACACTGACTTTCTAGGCAGAGAGGAGCACCAGGGGAATTGTTAATGTGCACATTAACTCTAAAACCTCCTTGCAACCACTGGATTTTTAAATGCATTTTCATTTAATCCTGCTGTGCACTTTTTGACAACACTGTAGGTACAGTTGTGTCTCAGCAACTGCCTGACATTGCAGGTTCAAGCCTCTTTTGCACACACCAGCCACACTGTATTTCCCTTTCAGTGTTGATGTTCTACCAATTGTAGACATATCATTGCACTAGATGTGATAGGACTATTGTTTGTACTAAACATGATGAGTGGCAGACTGATGGTGTGCCAAATGATATCTCAGTATGGCAAAATATGGTATTAGCCAGAAGTATCTTAGCTTTGCATGCCATATTAACAGTTACATTGCTTCTGGTGGCCAAGCAAGCTCACTCAGAGCCCTCTTGACTTGACACTGCTGCATATATATACACCAAGATAAAAGGGCGTCCTGAGGAGCATAATGTGTTAGCCAGCTGTGTATCATTACCTCAATGAGATATTTCTTTCTGTAGTGTTTTTTTCACCTGTGCAGTGTCACAATGCAAAGAGGGGAGTGGAAGTGGGGGGAAGGAAGGGCTGGTCTTCCCATTTCACAGAATGAGGTGTGGAAAAAATAGCCCAAGGCTACAAATAATGTCTGTTGTAGTTCTGTGAATTGAAGACTTGAATCACAAGTTGTCATCTTGGCCACTGCCTTGACTGTTGTGTTGGAAAGTGTGCACCTCTTCTGTCACACAGCTGGAAGGAGTTTAACCGAAACCACTTGAATGCACAGGCCTGCATCTTCCTCAGCTCTAATGAGGCACTGCACTTACCTGCTACTTTGTGGAGCCCTGCTAGGTCAGACTACAGGAGAATTGTACCTGACAAGGATAAGTGGTGTAGAAATTACTCTTAGTCTACAGAATGGCACAGAAGGCAAATGTTTTCCACAAAGTAGTTCAGAATTTCTATGGTAAAATTGGTAAAAGAATGCAACTTACTGTACTATTTTGGAATAGTCCAAAATCTGCAAAATGCAGCAATTCCTTTTAATCCCTGTGGCTTTTTCCATAAAGATTTGATTTCTTGACTGCTTTATAGGTATTAGTGGACAATCTAAAAATCGGAGACTGGGCAGACATGAGAATATGTTTAAACAGTTGGTAGCCATTGAAATCTATGGGAAAAACATCTCAGATAGAGGAGACTGTATCTCAGAATGGATAGGGAAGTAAATTCACCATTTTCACTGGTTTAGAATCCAGTGCTGACTATGGAGATGGTCTGATCCTCCTGCTTTCAGTCCTGTTTAGTAACAAATGGGCATGAAGAAAAGCTGGTGGCATAAGACAAACATCTGTGTTAATAGTGTGCCATTGAGTTTGACAAATGTACTCAGGAAGTGAATTAATAAAAGATTTCAAGGTTTGGACCAAGCAATTACTTTGGGACTTGGAGAATGGACTTCAGACTGGCTGTCTGTGGGTGCTATACCTGTTTCAGAGATTACAATGTCAGAGTTTTATAATGCTGATTGTTAGCAGTGTAAAAGAGACCCATAAGCGTAGGTGATCCTTGTATTGCTTTATGTAAGGGACTTCAGAAGGCTTGTGAACTGTAATAGTCTGAAATTTGGAAAACGTTTTGAGTCAAAAGTTCAAAGGCTTGTTTTGACCCCTGTAATAAACACGTTATTTCAGGTAAGATGAATTAAGCTGGAGAAAAGGGAGCAAAGAGATCAGAACACACTGCGAGCTATCTTAGATTGGTGCTTGTTCAGTGTAGCTCTATTTTAGTCAATGCAGGTCTATCAGCCAAAGACCACCGGAGCTAGCAAAAGAATACAGACCGCTGTGGATCCAGGCTTGTATTTGGAAATGGGGAACTTACTCTTTAGGACCAGTCGTTTTTCCTTTCAACTTCTTTAAAATTCAGGATGTTTTATGATTATCTGACACGACTATTTTAAAGCAATTCTAAGAAGAAACACAAAGTCATGACTAATGTCCCAGCATGTGCTTAACTTAACATATGGTTTATGTTTCCTTGGGGTTTCTTTATTAGCTCATGAAGGAAGGTAGTGGTACTTCTGTGCATATACAATTCAGAAGGTTTAAATTCTGTCTTTTTTGAAGTCAAAGTATAGAATAGTGTGTTTAGTAGTCTCTTCCTGTATAGCTGGCAGGCCTGCTCTTTTTGGTTTTTGTTTTTTTTTTTTTCTTCAACAAGTCAGTGAAAATTGAAATAAGCCGTAGTAAGCCAAACTATAAAACATATATGGACATTTATTGATAGCAGTCCCTGTGCTCTACTCAGTCACAAAGATAATAGAAATGCTTCACAATATAACCTGAAATTTTTTTTCTGACCCTTTGCCATTTAGGAATTGCCCAGCCTCTGTGGTAGATGTTCATTTATCTTTCCCATTTCTCTGTAGGTTTTATAGTACTTTTTTTTTTTTGGTACATAACATAGTACCCTTTACGTGTATAATGGAGATTTTTGACAGTTTCATATATATTGAAATCTTTCTGTGGGGAAATGATTTAGTATAATGGGTTTTATGTTGTTAGGACCAAAATTGAGCATATACTTTTGATCTACTTTGTAACCAGCCCCATGAAAAGAATTCTTCCCAAAATGTCAAAAATCTGTTTTGTAAGTGCTATATTTTCTTACTTCTTTCATTTTCACTATAGATTTTTCACTGGAAGGGGGAGCTAAAGAATTCTATTACTTACAGCATCTTTGCGGTGGATGACATTTAGCTTTGTCTAAAGGAGTTGTGCAAGATGTACCAAATAAGGAGAGTAAATAGAGGAAGGAAACTCCAGGCAGGTGAATGTGTTGTTACCCAAAGCTGTGCCAGGATGGCAACTTTACAAACTCTGGTGGTCTGGGTTGCGCAGTGAGAACACCATGAGCGTAGCATTGTGTCTGTGCAGGGTCAGACTGACCACACTGGGACCACATGTAGCTTGTAAGGTCCTGCTGCTCTTCAGGTGAGATTAGAGCATAGTGTCAAAAAAGCTATTTTTTTTCTGCAAACTACTATCACAAATGCTTTCACTCTGTGCTCTTACTTTGTGCTATATTGCCTGCAATCCAGAAAGGATCCGGAAGGAAAAGGAAGATCTTCCCTGAGGATGTCCAGGGTAGTACGAAGTATGACTCTAGTGGAAGAAAAAAAAAAGGCTTGTTTTTGCCACCGTGGTTTTACCGCTTGCTGGGTTTGAAGTCTGCAAAAGAACTAACATGTCTGACTATTTGGCCCTTTGTTGTGCATTACTTGAGTAAATGAAAGTTCTTGTACGTCACATAGCAACCTTGAAAGGATCAGGAAAAAGGGACCGATTTCAGCAAGTAAATGACAGAATAAATTGGATGAAATATCAGGCTCTGTTTTCTTTTTTCATTTTTTTTTCCAGTGGTCTTCTGGGAGTGAAGCAGTTGCTGAGGAGGACTGGCCAGTGAAACAAGGTGTTTTTTTGGTTCCCCCCCCCCCCAATGTAGGTGTTACTTCTGCACTTGGGGTCTTTCACTTCCTTTTAGCAATGGGGAATGCTTGTTATTTTTACCACTTAGCAGCTTTATTTCAGGTAAAAAAAAATTTGAAGAGCTTATTTAGTCCTTTCCAGGCAGCTGCTGCTGAAGAAGCAGAATCATTTGTTACTATTGCTGGAGCATAGATTAAAGGAGAATTACACCAGGATTTGTGCAAGTTTTTTTGGGGCCCCCCCCCCCCCAATGTAGGTGTTACTTCTGCACTTGGGGTCTTTCACTTCCTTTTAGCAATGGGGAATGCTTGTTATTTTTACCACTTAGCAGCTTTATTTCAGGTAAAAAAAAATTTGAAGAGCTTATTTAGTCCTTTCCAGGCAGCTGCTGCTGAAGAAGCAGAATCATTTGTTACTATTGCTGGAGCATAGATTAAAGGAGAATTACACCAGGATTTGTGCATAATTAGAGATCTGTGAAGGGACATGAGGAACCTGGGGACAGGTTCCCTGGGGACAGGGACATGCCTTGTTGACCTCATGGAGAGAGTTAGCTCTGCCCTTGTACTTGAGACTGACTAACAGCAAGGTAGCTGAAGCATGTTCTTAGTGGCAGCATGAAACAAATGCTGCAGTAAAATAAACTTGGAACAGAAACAAGTGGGCTGACAGCAGTGTGCAAGTCTGCCGTGACTTTTTAAATGTGCATATAACACTTGAAGTAGTTGATTGTAAATGCAGGAATATACTTTGGGGTTTAAATTGTGATGTACCTCCCTTCCCCAGCATGCCAGCTCTGGTTCTGCAGCCATGTACCTCTGCTGGACCCTGCACTGGGAGCAATCTCCCCCTCTGCCAGCTGAAGACTGGGGGCTACCAGAGGGTAGCAGGCTGATGGAGCGAACAGGGGAGTGGAGCACTGGATAGCGGTGATTCAGCAAAGGGACATAAGCCCCTGGCAGTGCAGTCCATGCCTATAAGCATCATCAAGGTTTTTGTAACAGAGGTGAGTTTAAAACTGGGTCATCTCCCTCCATCTGACTCTCTTCTTTGTCTTTTAAACTGTGTTCACAGTCTTTGAGACTTGTCACTTGTGTGGCTAGTCAAAACATAGTCATTAGAGGTGAGTGATTTTAACTGGGAGAAAGAACTGGTTATTTTAGAGTCATTTGAGAGACAAATTCTGCCATTTAAATTTAGCGACCCTAAGAACTGATAACTAGCTTCTTGAGAGGAGTGGTGAGTTTTGGAAACTAAAACAACTAATCCGTATGGACCACAGCACACAAACTCTAATATCAATGGCATTGATGTAAGCACCTTGGACACCTAGGAGCTGATTTGAGCAAACACACACACCCCCCTCCCAAAAAAAAAGCCATAGCATGAACAAGCTGGGTGATGGAGTAATATGTTACAAAGTTATTCTCAGCCCCTGAGATGTCCTAAGAATTTTACTTACGTTAATGCTTTGTGGTTAGCAATGCGGATGTGCCAGAAAAATATTTCTAAGGCATGCCATATTGCCATGTTGGCTTTTTGTACTTCGCATTTGTATTTATATTTTTCTCCCCCAAGGTGAGATAGCTGTATTCCCCAATCTTGTCAGTGCTTAAATATGTATTTAACTCTGTGCAAAGATCTAATCACATGCCTAACTGTTTGCAGTACCAGAGCTTTAATACCTGTCAACTTTCTTATGCACTGACTCTACCCCCAGTGTTTCACAGACTTAAAGGCATCCTATGGTGACATAATCTCTTTCTGCCTTGGCTCTTAGTTACTTCTTACTTCAAAGTAAAAGGGAAAAGAGATTTGTTCAACTGAGATTAAAAGAGAGAAGGACAGCATGAGAGAGAGAGAAAAGAGAGAAAAACAAGAAAGGCATTTCAGGCAGTAGAAACACTGTACATAGAGTCACACTTGCCATCATAAAAAAGATACCTGCAAAAGAGTCAGTATTTTGTGGTCAGGCAGAGAATTGGGAGGGACAAGACAATGGGATAGAGGAAGAAAAGAACGGAACGTCCAGCACTGGAGATACGGGGGAGAATGATGAAATACTAATCCACCGATAGTCTGATGTGTGAATCTGATCTAATTTTTTGTCCTTAGAATAAAAGTGATTTTGGTGCTGGTTATTTTGGTATGATAAAGGAGTAAGCTTAAAGGAGAGAGGGAAATCTTTCTCCTTTCCCACTTTTCTTCCTGAAATACTGATATATCAGTATGATCTCAGTATGCTTTTGGGTTTCCCTTGGGGCCCTTTGCTTTATATACTATAACCTAAGAAACAGTTTACTTGCCATGTGTGGTATATAGTAAAATGTGATGCTGTGTAAACATTTAGATCTTGAATTTTATTGCAATACATTAACAACTCAGAAATTATACAGTGAAAAACAGTGGGTAGGGTTGAGCTTAGAGATATCGCCAAAGAATTCCTAACCATCATGTCGGTTGTTTCTGCTAGGGAACTTGGTTGAAGATGAGGTATACCCTTTCTTTCTCAGTGACAAGGATTTGGGGTTCTGCCTCTAAAAGTCAATCTAGATCAGAGGATGTGACCCAAAAACTTGTCAGACTTGCTTGTAATGGTAAAAGAATCCCATTTCATGTTGTCGACTTTTCATTACTCTTTGTGTCACAAAGAGTAATCACTTCAAATTTCTCACGTTCCTGAGTTGAATTAAATCAGATGAGTTCTGGTTTGATGTAGTATTTGCTCTCTGTTTGCTAGATGGACACAAACTGTTGCCATTTTTTATCCTCTGAAGGAAGTTAAAGCGGAAACGTAAGTGAATGTGATTTTTGATAATGAGAGGGAGGAAATTGTACATGACATGACAACAGAAAGCAATTGCAGGAAAGAGCAATTTCTCCCCACTTCAAGAAAGAAACTTCAAAAAAATAAGAGGAATGTCTTCATTAAAGGGACAATCATCTCTAATCTTACTTTGTCTGTCATCTTCCATGGCAGAGCTTTCATCAGTAGCCTTCCTCATCCTATCTTATTTTAAAAACAAGAATTAACATATAATAAATTAATAACGTATTATTATATGTTGAAATGAATTGTTGGGTCAGCCACTCAGATGTAAACGCGGCCTGACTTTGAGGAAAATGTTGTTCAGTTGCTTCTCTTGGAAGATTAATGGCCAAAGAAGCAATCTGTTGGTCAGCATGTTCATGACATCTCAGTAGGACAGTCTCACTTCACTAAGGCTGACAAATTGATCTTGACATATTGAAAGATGGTTCAAATGCAACGACAGCTGGGAAATGATAAGAAGTTTAGAGAACATGACCTGTGAAGGAAGGCTGAAGGAATGGGGTTTGATTCTGCTTAAGAGGACTGGCAGATGAGGGGGAATGAGGGGGCAGGGGTTACGTTTATCAATACATAAGCAGTTGTTGGAAATGGAATTAATAAATGCTGTGTTACTGCTAGGCTAAGGAACAATGCATTGAACTTGTGATGCTATTTAGTTTGTTTCAGTTGCAAAATGAGCAAAATGCCCTTATTTTAATGGTAGATTTGAAAGGGTAAAAGATATCTGGGGAAGTTGTATAAGCCCTTAGGGGTTTTTAGGAGCGTGTCAGACAAGCATCTGGTGACGTCAACTTATTTGATCCTGCATCAGTGATGGAGTATCCAGAAGTCATTTTCAGCCCACATTTCTATGATTCAGATTATATGTACAATACAAAGGGTGGAAAAGTATGAATTGTGTGAAGAACAATTCTGACTCTTGGGAGGACTGTGATTTAATGCCCTCCTCCTCTCCCTCCATTGTATGCGAGCCCATGCCTATCTTTAATGGGAGCCTTTCTACTAATATCATAGAAGAAATCCACCTGAATTAAAGTTGCAGTTGAGGACGTTCTGTTTCCCCCTTCCTTTTAGCCCTTCACATGCTTAGGCAGGAGAACTCTCTAAATATAGAGAGGTTTTGAGTATCTCAAGCCTCACCTCTCTCCAAGCCGATGAAGGAGCAGAACAAGACCTTATGCAGGCACCACACCCAAACAAAATTTGCCATACTTTGGCTGACCAGTACATGCCAAAACTGCCTTTTTATTCTTTTCGTTCAGAAATTGTTTGCCCTTCAGTGGTTCAGTGACTAGCTGTGAAAAGTCATGAAAATATTTTTTTCTGATTAAAAAAAATTGGACACTTTCACCAAGCTGTCCCCTGAAGGCTTATGGGAAGCTGAAGTCTAAGGAGGTAGCTGAGATTTCCAAGTAAGCGTGTCAAGATATAAAAAGTTCCCTGCATTAGACTTCTCTGACTTTAAATATTTAAGTCCACCTTTACTCTCATGACTTTGGTCTTAAATTTGTCCTTTTACTCTTTAGAAGAACACTCTCCCATTTCCCTGAAAGACAGAACCTGTCTTATGAGATTTCCATGCATAACTTGAAGCAATTTACATAGAAATGTCAAGGTAAAGCTTGCAATTGCTTTACCTTGGGGGCTCACATATGGTAAACAAAATACAGTAGGAGTTGGGTAGTAAAATATGAGTGTTCATGAGCTCAAATAAGGATTTTCTATCTCACTAGTAAAAGTAAAAGGCTTTGTTTAAATTAATAATTTATTAATTGTTACCTGGCATAAAATGGCAGCTGTAGAATGCACTGAGAATTGAAGATAACTTAGTTGGCCTGTTGTAAAACAAATTAATATTAACAACCTGTCTATTTTTCCATGTAATTAAGCAATAATGATCAAAGCTCAATGCTTTTCTTGGAGATTAATGATGACTTTGAAAATTAATGGTGTGAGGTGAAAGCAAGGACTATTAGCCGTAGCAAATTGTTAAGAATCCAGAAAACACACTGGGCTGAGTCATTCAATTTGTTTTATGATTATTTAAATACTGCTTTTTCCTCTATTTATTAGAAAACAAATTGATATTCATACATGCTAAATAGTGCAAGATTTAACATTTACATAGTAAGCAGCAAGAATAAAGAGTAGGCTCAGGTTCCAGCCAGGGTCAGCTGGTCTGAGAACAAGCATAATGACTGTTTCTGGCACTGTTACCTAAAGTCTCTACTTCTCACTCTTTTCACGACATGGATTCCAGGATTCATTACTGATACTTAGTCGTGTTGCTCTCACTCATGAAATTACTCTCCTACTAGGTGGTTAAAGCAAAACTAGCATGTGGTGTTTGCAGGATTAAGTCCCATACATTGCTTTCTTAGAGCCTGGTAAAGGAAAAACATCAGCACTTTCACTCTACCTGTGCACCGTGGGAGAGACATTTTTGAGATAATTTTTTTCTTTTTAAGAGTTGCCCTTCGTTAATAAATTTTTCAGATCCAATAGTGGACAGCAAAAATATTTCAGCAGAAAACGGCCATCTGGGTCTTTGCTCCCAGGGAGCTGCAATAGAATTTACTAGATCTTCTAAAAATTGTGTTCTTCAGGCTCTGAGTTGAATCTGGTACTCACTGCAGTCAACAGCATAACTGCTATTGAGTTCTCTGGTGCAAAATCAAGACGAAAGCTCTTCCTTTCTTTCTTTTTTCTTTCTTACAATAGCACAAATCAGAAGTAATTTAGTTGAAATCAATGGAATTACATCTCTGAGAGGTGACTTAAATCCAAGCTGTTGCCAGTTCATGCTACACTCTTTCTACCACACTTTGCCATGGGAGTGCTACTGTTTCAATTGACATGCTATGAGAGAATATTTTTCACTAAGGCTTTTAAAGTGGGGATAGTTATTGGGATTTTAAAACTGTTTCGGAAATGTTTTACTTAAGTTTTAACTGTGGGAGGTAGACAAACACCTTTTGCTCCTTAGTTTGTTGTCTAGGTAGTAACTGGACACCAGTATTTGACAACATTTGCACTAACCTCCTTTTTTAGACATTCCTTTGCACTGACTGCAAGAGACAGCTTTAATAACTCAGTGATAGCCAGAAAAGAACAATGTCTGCAGACGGCTGTAGTGTGAAAGACGCAAGTATCTCTAATACTAAAAGGTCTGGTTTTCACCTAAAAATGCTGAGCTCTTATATGCCCTGCTTATTTCTCCTGTGCATAGACAGAAAGATTTGTTTGTAAATATTTCAGAAATTAAAGAGAAGACTGTTTATCTATTTATTTCTTTAAAACTATGATTCTATTTGAAGACCAGAATAAATCAATAAACTCATTCAGAATGGTTTCTGGCATAACACAACCAAGCATGGTGCAAAGCCAGATGGGTGGATTAGAGGACGGGGGGGTTTGGTTTGTTTGTTTTTCTTCCTTCCTGAATGAATTCTTCATTGCAATTTCAGTTTCTTTATATTTTGGTTGGAGATTGAGGCAACAGAAACAATCTGTAACTTATTGAAAACGAGGCAACAAACAACAAACAAACAACAAACCCTCTATTATTTCAGTAAATGCTACCTTTGTTCTGTTCTTTAAATGTGTTAGTGGGACAGAACACAGGTTTTGGCAATACTAAAAGCAAGATAGTACAAAAGTCATGTTTTCCTGAAGCAGATTGCATAGTATATGGTGGATCCTGCAGACATTTATGAATATGAATAGTCGTATGTGAAAATGCTAGAAACCTTGAAACAAAGGCCAGTGTTCTCTTTGATCACAGTGTGGATATCAAGTCTCATGAATAATCACATAGACTTATATGCTGTGTGTTTTTGTTTTGTTGTACAGCTTTCTAACACATCGATTTTTGCACATACTCTTTTGTGGCAGTCAATCCTGACAATGTCCCTTTAAGATTTAATTTATGTTGCTTGTGGCTTTTTAATGCAGCATACAGCAATTGCTGAGAGGTTTAACAAGTGTGTGCTGGAACCTTCTGGAATCACAGAAGTAAGCCATAGCATTTTACTTCAGGTTCATAATCCATTTGTAAAAGCCTACGTGCTGTCATCCTGCACTTTTTAACAGGAATGAAAAGCTGAGCCAAATTGGTAGCTGCTTTGAGGTACTGATAAGTCAGAAGTGAAAAGCTCAGGGAAGTCTGCATGGGTCCTGAGTCAGGAGCCTTATTAGTGTGACCTGGAGTAAACTGGAGAGTGTCTGTCTCCCAGTGCAGCGATGCACAGTCTTGCTGCTTCATTTGCTGTAGGCATTGCTAATATTGTAAAAGTCCACAGAAGCAACATGTGGCAAAACAAATTGTAGTAAAGCAAACCTCAGTCTCATGTCAGTGTGGAACTCAAGTGTGGCACGTTTTCTTGTGAAGTGTTGAGGAAAAAACGGGAGTGTGTGGCAGCCAGATACATCTGCATTGCAAGTATCCTACACTCTGCTGTGCTCTTCTAGGGCATTAGAGTGCCTAACAAATGTGCAAACACAGGCCAAAGCGCAGCGCTATGAAACAGCAGGATCTGATGAGCACAAGAAGCTTCCTTCTCTCCAGCCTAGAATAACACTGGGAGAGCCTGGATAGTGCTAAATTCAGAGTTCTCTGACGAGAAAAACTGTCAGCCCTCTACTTACTTTTTTCCTTCATCTTAACTGCTGTACTACTTTAACCCTGCCAGGTGTGGTGGCTGTGGTGACTATGAGAAGTTGTTACACAGCTTCACAAAAAGACAGCTGTTCTATACTCACTCTTCACTCTGGGTTACCCCGCATACATTCTGCGTGTAACGTGGCTCAGAGAAGACAGTTTCTGAACAAAAGAGAACATGCAGACTTCTCTGTTTTGTCTGTGAGTCACTGAATTCAATCAAATTATTAAAATGTAAGGTTAATGTGACTGCTTTTGCATGTAACACGTACAGAAACTCCAGCTGTCTACCTACAGCATCCCATGTGATGTAGAGGCAAAATGCAGCAGAATCAGAGTGGTGCTGCAATCAGCTTTATAAAGGCACTGATACCTATAGCTGCTCCTATCTGTCCCCAGACAAATGAGTACCCCTACCACTGTTGGGGTGGTGAAGAAACGTGTTCACAGGGAACACCGCAGAGACTGCAGTGACTGCCTTGTAAAGGGGAATAAAATCTGCTCTTGCGCTAGAGAGACAAGCTGTGGAAGACAGGCCTGAGCAGAACTGGTGCAGCTGCCTGTTAACCTGGTGGAAAAACACGAAAGTTATTCAGTGAATCCTGGCAGAGTCCTTCCTTCTGGGTCCTGTGAGATTTAACTTGACTTTTCAAACCCCTAGACTGGCTGCATTTTAAATACAGTTAATTAGGCTGTTGTGCCATTTCAGGCATAACTGCTAGGTCCAAAGCAACTTTGCATTTTTCTGTCACTGAAGCTTTCTGTAGTAACAGCTCCAGAGAACATTATGCCACAGAAATGCTTATCTTCACCTCCCTTCACCACCACAACTGTCATCTCGCAGCTCTCATTGGAGTCAAATCAGAGATTCTTGCTCCTCCTGTAAAACATCATGACATGTTCCCTTTTAGACTCTTCTCAGCTCAGTGGAAAAGCAATACAAGTGCTTCTGTGCCCCTAAACTACTATTTTGCAATTGTTGAACAGTGAGGCGAGAGAAGGAATTGGTATTTGGTTGTCAGAAACTTTGGTACGTGTGCAGCTCATTGCTGAGAATGAATAGGATATCAGTGAAATCTGTGATTTAAATACAGTTGAGATAATGTCTTCAGTGCTGTGGTATCCACTCTGTTATGTGATGGTAAGACACATGTCATTTTGAAATTTGTAATTTTCTAGTGCTGTCGGTAATACAACTGCTCACCGAGACATTCGCTATGTTGGAAAACACAGAGACAAATGTGCTTTGTCCCTCATTCATTATTTTGCTATGAAATATAAAGACGAATTTATCCAGCTACTTCAAACAAAATTGTTCTCTCTTGTTGAGTCTCACAGAATTTTTTTCCCACTGTTAAGTTTTACTGCAGCAGTTTCCACACCAGGAAATTAATCTAAGTTATTAAGCAGTTCTGTTTTTCCTCATTTAGAAGAAAAAAAAAAAAAAAGGTGGCTAATCTTTCTCTTGTTACTCACAGTAAGTGAAATGAATGTTAGATGACAGTATGGTGTGAGGGTCTAGGCTGCTAGAAAGCTATGGTGTTACTTTTAACACCTACTAAAGCTATAGAAACACCTATTAAAACTATAGAATAGAAATATTAGAACATGAACAGCATATCCACACCAAGTGTGGCAGTTGTTCTTCATTTGAGCCCTCTACATTTTCTGTACTGAAAGAGAAATTTGCCAGAAAAACAGCTTTCAGGCCTTGTCTGTGATTACTGCTCATACTAAACTGCTATAGAGGTGCTGGCAAATACAACACGGGGATCAGACTGCATGGATTATATTAGGTAAAAGGACTACTTGGCATTTATTTTTTGTTTCTGTTGATGATGAGCCTTTCAAACTTTCCCCTCAGGATTAAGGGAAGAATAGAATTGAAATTATTTTAATTACTTTTTGAATGAAGAATGGTAAAGGTCTTTCCAAAAGCTTCATTAAGTTTAAAGCAAATGTTTGAAATTTCTATAGATGAATGTTACAGAAGTTGATATTTTTGGATGAGTTTGAAAATTAGGGTGCTATCTCAGGCCATTACGCAAATTGAAAATTAAGGCAATTTTTTTTCATTTATTTTGCCCTTTGCCAGATGTGTCCTGTTGCTATTGAGTCAATCACTACAGCAAAAACTCTTTTGACTTACTTAGGTCCAGATCAGCTTCCTGTCTAGTAATGTCAGGCACCCAAACTTTAGGAAAAAAGCCATTTATACCAGTTGCTCATTTGTGTTGTTACAGCAAATATTTACAAACACCCCGATTTGGCAATCTTAGGTGTTGGGTTCTTTTTTTAAATTCATTTTATCTTTACAAGTGATTATATTAGAAATCAGCAGTTTTCCTTTACAGTTCCATGGGGAGTTGTACACAGCCATGTGTACATCTTTGTGTCATCTGGGGTATTTCAGCATTAATAATCTGCCAGGAGCTCACTTGTCAACATTTGACTCCACCTTCCCTGGCTGGAACCTGAACAACTTTAAAAAGAAAAAGTAGATGCCGGAAATAAAATATGCCATTTGTGAGCATTTGTTTCAGATGGTTCTGTGCTCGGGAGAGGCTGCTGCTGGTGGCCAATTCACAGCAGATGGGGATGCAGTCTGGGGAGGGAGAGGGTGATGCTCAGAGTCCCTGTGCTGGCTGCCTGCGTCTGATGCCATGTGCTGGGATTTGCATCATCTGATTATTGCAGATCACTACAGAGTGTAACTCTGCTTTTCTGCCTGGAGTAACACTTCAACCTCGCTGTTATCTGTGACTCTTTCCAGAATTTTAAATCTGACTCCTGAATGTTATTTTAAATGTTAATTGTTGTGGTTGGGAGGTGCCTTGCCATCTCTCTTGACCCCTCTTTCCCCAGCAGTAAAAGTCAGTATTGCTGAATGCATTTGCCTCACTTGAGTTGTTAGTTAACAGTTGCATATTTATACATGGCCTGTATGCTACAGTGAAGTTAAAGCTGAATTTGCTGTATAGCCTATTGCCTCAAACTAAAAGAAACAAATTCAAGTCTGGGAGAATGCCATGGCAATCAACATGTTACCCAGGGAGGAATATCAGACAGATTTATGACTGCATTGGAGGAAAACTTGAGGGAATGCTACAGACAAGGCAAAAAAGATTTTACCAGTGGTCCTCCATGACAGGAGCCCTGCCTTGGGCAGAAGCGGCCTCAGTGGAGTATTGCTAGAGAGTTGTCAGGGCAAAGATGGAGCTGACTTCTTCTCCCTCCATGTGCAAGATCGTCACCTAGTGCATGACCTTCTGGGGCATTAAAAGTAGCTGATGTAATCAATGCTGTTGACAGTGGAAGTATCCCAGCTTTGCTCTGTTGGAGCAGGGTGTTCGCTTCTTGGGCCTGCTGTGCATATGCGGCCCCCAGGCTGCTAACACGTTTGAAGAAATAGTTGCAACATGGGATGTTTGTATAAGTGTTGATGGCAAGGGAAAGGTTAGCTTGGCAAAGGCCTTGAAAGTGAAAACAAGTAGCATATGTTTGTGCTAGAGAAGTGGGAACAAGTAGAGGAAAAGTGTGATGTGAGTCAATGACAGGTGAGGAAAAGAGTCTTTGCATGTATCAGACAAGGAAGAGGATGTCTCCAATACACAGACGAATATTGAATGAGAGCTTGGTTGAGGATTTTGACTGTGTGGTCTTGCAAGTTGATATCTTTGAGATGTTACGCAGGAAGAATTTGCAACGTTTAGATGTAGTCAGAGTGCACAGATGAAGAGGGATGTTTAATTTTTTCTGCAAGCTCTTGATCAGAGCTCTACGTTTAAAGCCTCTTTAAATAACATCCCACAGAGCTGTCCTGGTGTGGCTTTTGCTGAAAGGTGAATTACCCTCTTCTGCTGCCATGCCTGGTTCCTTTGACACTGCCGCTGGGTGTTACGTGGTATCACCATAGTCTGCTCTCAGGGCTCCACCAGAAAGAACTAATCAACTCTGAATGAGTTTCCCTTATCCTTAAGGACCCTTATCCTTAAGGAGAATCAAGGTTCATAGCAGGGAACTACAGCTAGATGAGTCATTTTTCTCTATAAACAGGGTGTGTGTGTCTTTGGTCAGAGTATTCAGGAATCCCTGCAAATGCCCTGAGAGCAGAGGTCACAATGCAGCATTTTTGCTGCTGAAATCCATCCTCCTATTTTCATCTTAAAAAGCAGCATATACTTTGCATATGTCCTTTGTTCCTTTTTCCAGGAGAGGAGGGGAAGGAGTATGGGTTGATTGATCATGTGCAGACCGTAAGATCTTTCCCGAGTGAAGGGCTGCTGTTATGTCCCAATGGTCTATCACACACCACACTCGCATTAAGCTCTTACCTCAAGCTAAGTGTTTAGTCCATTATCACCCCTTCTAAACAGTGTAAGGCAAAAGGAAGAAACTGAGGCACACAGGCAGTGACCACAGAACTATTAAAGATTTTGTCAGGGGTGATGGCCAGCTTTTAAGTTTTGGTAACTGGCAACAGCATAATGATGGTATTCACTTACTGCAGTGAGGAAGTCAGGTACAGGAGGACTTACCTTTGCTTCCTGTATGACTATAGGGGAGAATGTCTGTCTTAGTCCCAGCATCAAGAGCAACTGTGATTTCTGCACCTCAGAGAGCAGAAATCCTCCTTTCAATAATAAACCATTGGCAAAGCCACAAGACTGCAGTCTTTTTTCTGTTCCTTGCATGTAAACCAGCAAACCATATGTGTTGGGGAAGGAGCATGTGGGAAGATGTATATTGATGCTACTTTCAACGTCCATGCTACCAATGCAGCAATTTAAATCAGTTGAGGACCTGATACAATAGGCTGGCCATATGGAGTTTGAGGAAAATACTTTGCTGCCCATTTAGACACTTTTTTTTACTACACAAATTCTGCATTTGCAAATCTTGTGTTCTTGCTTAAAAGCAACTGAAACGACCCCTGTTTTTTTGAATGCAGGAGGAACCGGCACACATAACTGTTTGCTTTATTAGCTAAATTAAACTTCTTCCCTGGATACCTGACTGTACCTGCAGTAGAATTTGCTAAGCATGTTTTTCAGTAGTTATTCAGCACCTGCTTTTGTCCAAAAGAAATGTTCTCTATAGGAAGGGGAAGAATTTATTCCTCAGGCTGTTTTAATTCTTATTCAGTTTCTCTGCCAAATTTTGTTTTGGGTTCTGCACAAACAAGTTCATGATGGCAGCAGAGATAAATGGGAGATAGCTATCCCGATATAGGCAGTCTTTGGTAATGCCATGCTTCAGTGTCAGCTGTTGATAGTATCCAGGGGTCAGAGATGGGCAACTCTTGGCTTTTCATTGAATGGGGCAGTTACGGATAAGTTACAATTCTGCAGACAATATCAGCACCTGCTGCTCTTTCTACTTGAATGTATTCCATTTTGTCTTGTGAAGTGTGGGCGCCTGTAACCACTGATCTTTCCTTGAAATTTACTTTTCTCTTTTTCAGTTGAGATTTTTCTTCTGTTTGCCTTGTTTTCAAGGCCATATGCTTTCAAAAAGTTTTTCTCAATCAATTAAATTTTGTGAGCTGGAGGGATTGTTGACATAAAAGTCTACTAATGTGTGAAATTTATTGTGATCTTTGATTGTGAACTTTGTCTGAATAGTGCTCATCAGGTGAGGAATCACTAAGTGTATTGAATCTACCTTAAGGAAACAAAGACTCTTAAGTAGAAACCTTTCTTAATAATCAGGAGGTGCAACCATGGCACATAGCCTTTTTTATTGTGGCTGTGAATCTAAACTGGTCAGCAGCTGAAATGGAACCCTTGCTCCCTTGTATTGAAAGCTTCAATTGATTCTGTACACTGGGCTTTTTACTGCACAAGCCAGCTTTGTAATTTCCCCAGTTACTTATCTCTCTTTTCAGGTGATTCTTTTTTCTTTTTTTTTCCTTCCCCTCCCCCCGTGTCCACATCTCACAACACCAGAGGCTACAAGCTCAAGGGAAACATTGAGGCAAATATTGATGTGCATCTAGAAGTGCAGGATGCAGTCCTGAAGCTTTTCACCCTCTTCTTGCTTGGATAACTCTTCAATTAATTTTCTGAAGTTATTTAACTCAAGGTGTAGTCCTGAAGCATTACAGCATGAAGCCATTAGTCATGAGCAGAATCCTGACATCTTTCTCTCATGCCGCAGACGATAAAGCTGCTGCTTGCTTAGAGAGCTGGAAGCTGCAGTGACGCTGTCAAAAACTGACTGGTGTTTGTGCAACAAGAGGCAATGTACCATTTCTTTATTCCTTGCAAGTGCCCAAGAAAACTGGCAAGACCCCTCTGTGGCACTTATCTCTGCTCTCTTAAGAGTGAAAAAGGAGAGATTTGGTAGTTTTTGTTGCTCTGGAATGCTGCCAAAGCATATTGCAGGTGCTTTTCTGAACAAAACATGTATATGAGTGTTGCTTCTGAAATGAGTGTTGCAAGGGTCACCCTGGCCCTGCTAATGTGGTGGTACAGTACATCTTTCAGGAACACTGTCAACCCATGTCATGGAGAGGACAGCTCAAATGAGTGCGGAGATCCCATACAGGGACCTGTGCTGTTTAAACCCCGGACTGTAGTGCTGAGGAATGCACTCTTATTGCCTATGGTGTGTCTTAGAGCTTTCCTGAGCCTTCCTGTGCCTTCTTGGCCCCAGAACTTCTCTCTTTGCTATTTTTTGCATTTTTATTTTCTTTCCTTCCCTGTGTGGATCTTGGAAATGCTTATTTCACATAGGTCTATAAACCCACTTGTGGTTTGTAAGTGCTTTGACTTTCTGCTGTTGCCCAGTTCCCAAGGCTGCCTTCTGCAGCCACTGTCCACGCTGTGTCACAAGACAGGTAGGTGTTTTTTGAGAATCTGTTTGCATAACTGAAGTTTCTTTTCCTATATAGATAAATCAATATGTTTGCCTTTTTTTTGGAAGTGGGAGTTACAAGTGTATTACCCTTAGGTGTGCTACAGTTATTACTTTATTTCCTGCTGAAGTACTGTAATGAAGAATAGAGTTGTTATCATGCTTATTTTGAGGAACTATGAAAATGGTAGATCTCAATTAATGATGTCTGGTACTGATTCCTTTTCCCCCCAGAGCCTTTATAATGGCCTAATAGCACAGAGTAACTTTAAAGAGGGTGGAAGCTGCTTGAGGCTGCCAGAGCAGTGTAAAAGAGATGTGAAAAGACTTAAGAATTAGTTTACTATATGCTTTTCTTACATAATCCCATCTTGACCCCTTTTTCCTTACATCAGTTTAGTCCATATCCAGACAAGTGCAGTGTTTCTGAAGTGCAAGCTTCAGTTGCTAAATAAGGTAAGAATAACAGAGACTGTAGGCATCCAGGCTGAAAGCAAAGTATTGCTTTTATGATGTTGCTAATAAAAAACATATGAGAGGGGGACTGAGAGACAGGAAGACTTTATGTTGAACACTGAATTCTCACCTGAAGCTGATGCTCCCTTGGAGTACTGCACTCAGTTAGGGGCTACACGTTTTTTGTTAAAGTCGGAAGTTGCTAATAATCCAACAGGGTTTCTGGCCTTTAATGTTTGTTTTAAGGCAAGATAAGCAGTTTTATCTATAAATTGATAATCTTCCCTTAAAACATTATTGTGTACTTCCTTTTCCAGTAGCAGCAAAACAGATGCTTAGGAAGAGGCATGGGCCACATACAGGACCTTTCAGAGTGAGAAGGTGCTGAATGCCAGAAATCACACAGCTGATGGCTTCATCATTGGCTTCAAGTCACAATCTTCAGTTGTGAAACAGCCACTTTGAGCTTGATTATGGAATCATTGGTAAATCCACAAAAGCTTATTTTTCTAATACCCTAAAGGTGGAAATTAAACACCTAAAGTCAATTGGCAGTTGGTAGTGGTTCTTTAATCACTGCTGACCCATCTTCTGTTAGTTCTGCCTAAAATGCCATGGCTGAGAAAAGAAATACACAAGCATTTTTCATATGATACCTTTCCAGCTTGGCCCTGGGCTCACAGTTCACTGATGTTTTGTAATTAATTAATAATAAATAGATTGATTCTTGTGTGTTTCACTGGAACTTAAACATGTGCTAAGTACATTAGAGGTATCATGTAAAATCTGGTTATGTGGGACTTTTTAGAAATGCAAGAAGCTAACACTCCAGATAGGTACTAAGTGAGATTTTCAGAATCATGTTGGATGTAACTCCTGTTTGAAAACAGTTCTGAAAATCCCATTAGCACTTACCTGTCTCTTTCACGTTTACTGACAGTTTAAAATGTGCTCTATGGCTATCATTTATACTTGGAAATTACCTGACCGTACATCTGCAGGGTTAGCACTGTAGGATGAGAGCAGATGAATAAGGACTGCAAATATTAAGTAATTTGTAATTACGGGTGATACAGAGATTATCAGAGGCTTTTTGAAATCATGTTATATTGGAGGACTTAATTTCTCATTATTTTGTTACTCCATTAGTTAAGAATCTCCAGAAGAAAAACTACTCCTGATGTAAGATTAATTGCTATGGTGCTTCATACTTTCACCTACTTCTGGACTGTGCCTTTAGAAGCATGAAAGGAAAATCCCTTGTGCCATTGACTTCAATGGAGCCAGAGTTTAATCCTTGCTACAGGGAGCAACTTTATGATTGACCCCAGTAAGAATATCCTTGGTAACTAGTGTATGCTGTTGCAGTCTCTGACACTTACTCATCCAAAAACTAAGCTTTAATTTTAAATTCTGATCTTTTAAACTATGCTGGTACATCATCTTCTGGGAGTGTTTATGGGGTGTAATTTAATCATGATATTTTTTTCCACCTACAGATTATACAATAGGTAAATTAAAATTGAAGCATTGAGGGGAAGTTGTCTTTTGCTATAAACAACTGAAATGATTGTGCAGTATTTACAATTACTTTTTTTTTTTCACATAATGCTGGTGGTATCTAGAGCTTTGTTTATCAATTTCAGTTCTATATTATTCATATGCTGAGAGAAATGCATAATTTAATAATATATTCTCTCCTGGTCTGTTTTCCAATTTCCTGACTTAATCCCTATGAAACCCTATTAGTTGTGCTCTCAGTGAATATTTATCTCAAATTCACTTTTATTTTGGCTTTGTCCTGGTGACAAAGGTTCCTGTAGTAGCATGTGTAAAACCAGGATATGACAAATAGGGTGCCATATCTTTTACTTAGATACCTGGAGTTAAAATGTCAACTCCATAGCTGGCGTCGCAAGATTAGATCTGCATTCTGTACCAGTGCAAAAGAACTCCTCAAGTCCAAAGTGATCAGATCTTCCTGCAAAAGGACTGTAGGAACCTCCATTCAAGAGTCACAGATGTCACTAGATTAATGAAAACTGAGCCTGGAATTAATGTTGATCATCAAATCCTGAATTTCACCACTTATGAAAATCAAGTCATCTCTTGCTCCTGCTTTCTGTGTGTATGGGACCACAGGATTATGGCTTTAAAATGTAAAAAGATATGAAGTCACAAAAGTTGCGCCAGGGAAGGTTTAGATTGGATATTAGGAAAAATTTCTTCACTGAAAGGGTTGTCAAGCATTGGAACAGGCTGCCCAGGGAAGTGGTTGAGTCACTATCCTTGGAGGTATTGAAAAGATGTGTAGATGTGGCATTTAGGGACATGGTTTAGTGGTGGACTTGGCAGTGTTAGGTTAACGGTTGGACTTGATCTTAAGGGTCTTTTCCAACTTAAATGATTCTATGATTCTATGAAAAGAAGCCTGAAATAATGTAACTCATAGGTTTTTCTTGGCCATGTTTCTTGGTGTCCCATGTTCTTGGAGTCATCTGTACTCTTCCCATGTGTGCTGTTTTGGGAGGGTCTGAGTGTGACAGAGGTACATACATGGAGAAACTATTTTGAAGGCATGTGGTATTCTGAGGATCTTTGGGTACTTTTGAAGAGAAGCTGGATCTGGAATTACTGTTGTCTAAAACAGGTGCTGGTTTCTCCAGGATCTCACCTAAGCCTTCTGCCATGCACCAGCAGAGGTTATGGGGAATGACATCTGCCGCTCCTGTTGCTGTTAATGCACCCATTCATTATTTTGTGATGCAAAGTGTAAATGGAAAATGTCAAGGCTGAAGTCTAAACGGTCTTTGGCTTTGGTTTCTGCAGTATGCACACATGGCATCTCTCTAATACTGTTATTGCACAGAATCAAGTTTAAAAATGCTTCAGTGCTCTCTTCTGAATCAGTAATATGAAAGAAACAAAATACAAAACTGTCATTTTCTGACCATACAGAGACAGTCGGAAGCTGTAAGCTCACTTGCATGTCTCATAGGGATGGATGTGACAAAGTGGCATGTTTCTATTTCAATCTTCCCAGCCCTTAATATAGTCCAATGGTCATTGTTACAGTGTGTTTTCCTCTTTTTAGACTTTGATTTCTTTCTTTAATGGCTGTACCATTTACCTCAGGGCAAGGGTTACTTTATGGACTTTGCATTTTTAGTTTGTTTTCATTGTTTGATTTTCTGTGGTGCACAGATGTAAAATATCAATGTACAAATTATGCATAATAGTTTGATGAAAACTTGGTCCCAGAACTCACACTCTTTGTCCTCTGGTCTCTTTCCCTAATCCACCAATATGCACCTGGGCCAGAGTGCTAACCCTGCTGTAGGAAAAGCTGAGCTGAGATGCTGCTTAGAGCAATTAAGGTGTCAGTTGCATGCAGGTTCACTTTCAGAAATCCCTTCTGACAGTGAGTTAAATAGGGATATGCTAGCAGCTCTGGGATTTAAGTGTGACAGTTCTCTTCTTTTGCTCAGGCAGGAGCTCTGGGGCCTTTCTCTCACCCAACATGGAGGGAATATGTTTTTAAACAAGATTCTGGGAGTCCGTTGACTTGCAGTTGAGAATGAAGGTGATAAATGCCTTCCTTCCTTATTTCAATTTTATTGCACAGAAAAATGTTCTATGCTTGAGTTTTCTGGCACCAGTTCCTGTGGCTTTTGAGAAAAGGTATTAACTCATTCTAGAGCTTATTTAATGCTGATGAAACTGCTGGATTCTAAAGAAATTTCCCATTGTCAGGTTGTTCCACGATTGTCTATGGTGGGGCTGTGCATTGATCTGAAGGATGTTGGCTGCTCTTGGCTACAGGTGTTTGAATTAAATTCTGCATTGTCCTGGAGTAATAGTAGGTGAAAAGTTGATTATCCATTTTAGAATAATAAACTGGGGCTGAGATCTTGAATCTCTTGAAATGAATGTGTGGCTTGTCATTAACTTCACTGGGGACATGATTTCTTCATTTTACCCAGGGTTATTTGGCATAATCACATTGTTAAAATGAAAAACAAAGTTTGTTGTAATTAAAGTAACTTGGAGTGCTGAGATCTATAGAGAGATGGCTCCTCCTGTCATAGGGTGAGACAAAGTGGATTTCTATTGTTTCAAGCTAAGAAAGTGCCTTTTTGACTAAGTCCCATAACTACTCTTACGGGGCTTGCTCTGAGTTTGCTATGACTAGTGATTCTTCTCATCTTCAGTGCTAACTGGTGTAAAAATTGGTATTATTTTATTGTGCCTATTCACATCATCTAAGGAAATGGCTGACAACATTTGACAAAGATACGTGGGTTTTTTTTCTTTATGAATAATTTAAATTCCTTAATCGAAGCACTGGGTTTTGTTCTTGAGGCGGGTAAATCAGCTCCTCAAGGAAGAATGGTACACTTGTGTACCATGCCATCATTAAAGTGTTCTTCAGTCCTGCCATTTAAATTTGAAAGGAAATCCATTCCCTAAAGGCATAAAAAGGGCAGGATTGGTGGCCAAAAAGTCAGGGTGAATTAGTCACCAGAAAAATCTTTTATTCATGGAATTAATAAAAAAAGGAGAACCACAAAAGACGTGCTGCTGGGTTTTGTCACAAAAATGACATAAAAGGAATTGCAAACCTGGCTTCCTGACAAAACGTCACTTCCAGCTTTAACAATGCATATTTTAAAACTGAATGCAAAAACTGCATCAGTTTTATTCTCTTTTGAGTTCGTTTGTGTCTTCTGTGGATATTTTTAGATCTGAAGGCTTCTGTTATCAGAATATCCAGAGCGCTGTGCTCCACGCAGAAAGTTTGGCCTACAGAATCCTTTTCATTTGAAGCTGATCTCGTGCCACCTTCCCCAGCTTGCTGGAGCAACCACTTCACAGGTGGGGTCCCAAATGAATAGGAATTTGGGCAGGAGGGATCCTTAGAGACTCAGGCAGTCCTACTTCTCCCTCTCCTTTATTAATACTACTCGTGGTGATGAAATTAGTGTCTTTTGGCTTTAGAAGCTGGACTGTCAGAAGAGAAGTCTGCAGTTTTAAACAAACCTCAGCCTTGAATGTGACAGTTTACTTTTTGCTTGTTCATTTTTTGTCTTTGCCTAAAAAACATCTCTCTAGATGTTGCACATTTTTAATCCCCGTGGCCTGAACAAGCTTGTTCTGAGAAATAGTTGAAGGGAAAAAGAACAAAAGGATCTTTCCTTTCTTTACGGAAACATATAGAAAAAGCACTCCTTTTTATTTCCTTTTCCCTGTTTAAAAAAACAGCCAAACTTTAACCATTAAAATAAGTAAAGCTTTTGTTCTAAGAGTGCTTTAAAAGCAGTTCACTAAGATGGGAGACTTCTAGGAGCTTGTGAAGTGTCACTTTTGGGCTGAGATACACAGGGGCTCAAGCAGTAAGAATGAACTCTTGCGCTCAAAGATAGTATGGAAATTGGGACAATTTGTTCCCCTGCCACTTCAGGAGAACTCTTTGAGAGGATCAGAGGATCTGGTAGCATTCACTCAAGTGTCCAAACTCTGACTTCCCTTTCATGTGAGACAGGAGTAACTCTGTTACCTAATTCCTGTCATGTAAAGTCATTTTCAGCAAGAGAAGAATCAGACCTAGGGTCTATAAAACATGAAAGATCTTTAGGTTCAAAGACTTGTACTGGAAGGAAGCTCTAATACCTTTCAGTAACATCCCTGACCCTCTTTATTTTTCATTACACCACAGTACAGTTCTTGGATTTTTTTTTTCCTAGAATACATATACTGTAAGTTTGTTAGCATAAAAGTAGTTTAGGAATGTCATACATGGTATGCATAATGATAAACTAATGTTCATTCTGTGCTTCCAATCTTTAAAGATTAGAAATGAGAAAAATTAAATTTTACAATTACAGTTTTATCCACTAGACAATGGCACCAGCATAGCATATGACCTCCTAACCGTATTACTCTGAATCAGCTTCAGTTGAATTTAACAATATAATCTCTGCTGTTGTTTTGTAAATACAGCAGGCAGTGAATCTGCTCTGGTCTGTGCTTGCTGAGCATCTACCCAGGCTCCAGCCTATACTCATAATGGCTTGATTTCCTTCTTCTATCAGTTTGACCTGATGTAATTACAGTGCCTTCAAAAGACTGTCTCCTCATTTTACATGAACAGGACGTGAATTAGACCTAAAGATATCATTTAGGATAGATAGAATCCAAATTCAGTACCACTGTGTAATTAACATATCTTTGTATTCCTGCAGAAAGGATTCTATTCAGAATGAATTTCTATTATGTTACTGTTATCACAACAGGAAAGGTGAAATGCCACCTCTGTTATCCATTGCAGTCACGGAATAGACAAGCTGTATTTTATTGTCAAAACCTGAATCAGTTTTGCTGTCAGAAAAGGTACCGATCTGTTGTAATAAAGTTCTGTCACTGGTATCTTGCTCTGGTAAGTACCACTGATCTGGGTAGGGACTGATCATGTAGCCAGTGTCTCCAAGCTCAGATCATGTATCTGACTGCCTTTCAGCTGTGAAACCTAGGACTATGGATTCTTTGACTGCAGGACCAGCAGCTTAGTTTTATTCACCACCAGGCTGCAGGAGCTCTAATTGTTTTTGCTTCATACAACATGTGATGTCAAACACTGGAATGGGAGCTTAGCAAAGACTTTTTCTTTTTCGCTTCCCACTCACTTTTCCCCTTACAGAGTCCAGGAAAGTTTCAGGTTTGTGGGAAAAGAGCACAGTTGTTCATCTGATCTTCCTCTCTTCTTAGACCTCTGGTGCAATGGCTTTGAAGTCAAGACCTCCCCCACCCCTGCTTCCTTCTGTCAAGTCTTCCCCTTACAAGGATGGAATGGCTGACTTTGGTTTGGAAGAGCACTGCTTGCTTGGCTGAGGCACTGGAGCTCTTCTCAAGGTGACGTGACTGGAATAGGCCTCTATCTAGCTCTATCTTCCTCATGCTCCCCATGTAAGTTTCTGTAGAAAAAATAGTTCATTCAAAGGCAAGAGAGTTTTCTGGCAGAAATCTCCTTGTTCAAGTTGTTGGGAGTCATTTTGGGTCAGTGGCCCTCAATTTCTTTCTTGTAAAAAGGCACAGCTTTTTCCATGTTTGTAACAGCTCCTGCCACGTAACGGGTGATCCAGTCCTTTCAGCATAAGTTATAGAGTTGATAACTGGACTGCTATGTACTCCCTGAACTTCCAGATGTTATGTGGAATATGAGACAAAAGGTTGGTAAACAGGACCTGGCTTTTCTTCCTTTCTCACGGCTTTTCTGGAGGCAGCTCGCTTCCTCTGCTATTAAACTGATGACTAATTATGTGCTCCTCTTGTTGTATCTTATGAGGCTGATAAATGGCAAACGCTACAAAAACAACAAGTACCTCCACTGTTTATCCTACCCAGGGGCTACATCCCAGATTTGGTCTTTCTCCACTGGAGCTGGAAGACATGGAGAGATAGGGAAGTACAGGGTAGGTGCGGGTAGTGGCAGTGTTGGTCTGTGTGCTGATATTAATCAGCATTTCCTTTTGTTTACTCCAGCTGCATCAGATGAAAAGCCAAGAGGATTTGTACACCACTGGAGCCTTTGGCCTTTCCTTTGTGCTATCTTCTGCTTTCCTCTTGTCAGTTTCAGAGAGCTGGTGGTTAGCGAGAGAGTCTCTTGGGGATGAGCTCTGAGTTGGAGCGGTTGTTGACCCGTTTGCCAGCTTTCCTTCTGCCTTCCCTGGCTTGGTGACAGAAAAGGCTGGTGGATGTGTGTGCATTCAAAATTTAAGGCTTCTGCAGATGCCAGTGAACAGGTGGTAGCATTTGGCTTTTTTGTTGTGTTCTGAGATCTGGCTTTTGAGCAAAAAGTTCATTACAAAGTGCCTCAAATGTCTTCATTTTCGGTATTACCATCAGGCTTACATTACTCCAAAAAATGGCCAAACATATTTTCTTAATGTTGTTAAATGTTTCCCAACTACTAACCAAGGCAATTTCTTTTTATGGGTTAAACCTGTGTTTATACTGCAAAGGTGTGAAATAGAGGCCGAACATAGCTGGCAAGTCTATATACTGTGTCTCAGTCAGAGAAAATTTTTATGTTTGAATTACAAATGTTACAAAAAAATACGTATTTTTGATAGAAAGGCATCTGCAACTTCAGCAACAGTGGAAGAAATGTTATGGCTGACCATAAATGCAGAATGACATTCATTTTGAATGGTACCCTTTCAGTGAACCTCCAGTGCTGTTGGTTTTCTACAGATCTGTGCTTCCAAAGTGGCAAAACAGAGCTCGTGATTCCTCCGCTGTAAATCACCTTATCCATGTATAATTAAGGTGAAAAATCAGTTTAATAAAGTGAATGTAATGACTGAGTTTGAGCTCTATGTTAGCAGGGAAAGTTACTGAGATTCTTTTCTCTAGATTTGCATATAAGAGTCATTGTCTGAAGAACATATGTCTGTTTTCAGACTTAGAAGTCCTAATTTGATTAAACTGGGCTTCATGCCATATTTTTCCTATTATTATTTCATACAGGAGTTCAAACTTGAGAAATATTCCTGCTGAAATTTTTAAGTTTCTCACTTTAAATTCTGGAAAGAATATGTCATTGAAAATAATTTTTCAAAATTTTAAGTTAGCATATTCGTTACTTTAATAAGCAGTTAACTTTTTGGTTGGTATCTATCCCACTCAGAATGTTCCCTTGAGTGTTTGGCCCGCTGATACGGGCTCAGCTGAGTAAAGGAGACCATTTTAATTAATTTTTCTTGAGGGTGTGGCTTTGTGTTTGCTTATCACTAATTTATTAGTACTATTAATGATTTGGTGGCAGTAGCTGCAAGAAGGGTGCCTGGAAGGTGATTGTTTCTGCTTCACCCCTCCAGGTTCTGGAGTAAAATAGCTATTTTTCGCAGTAGAGGATAAATAGTATCAGAGAAGTAGTGTTGAAGAGGACAAAGAGTTTTCTGCCCATCTAAGTCTGCCACTGTGCCTGACCTGCTGGACACAGTCTCTTAATTAGTTTGTATGTGTGAGAGAGATTAACAGGTGCTCTAGAAAGCCATTTTCTCTGTGCAAACCAGAATAACAAAAAACAACTCATACTGTACTTCCATAGAAAATTTTCAATAGAAAAAATTTTGTGTTAAAAATGCAGTTTCGGAAGCTGATTCCTGAAATTTCTTTTTAATGCAAATGCCAGGTCACTTAAAATGTTCAGGAAAAATTCAGCCATCTCATTTTGCTTATCAGTTTCATCTAGATCTAGTAATTATTTAACCCTTTAAGTAGCACAACAGTATATAAAATATTCAGCAACTAAAATAGAAGTGATAGTTCATCTGAAATTATCCAGCAAGAATGTTCCCAGGTTTAATCACTCTGCTATTTTACCAGTTCACATTGTAAGCATTTTTGGAAATGCCATAGAATTATTAGCCTGGTATGGAAGTGTTCATAGACATTCAAGTTAGTCAAGAAGGCAAAAAAAATTCCAAACACTAGGGAAGGCCAGGCCTTGCTCAGTAAACCATGAAACTGAATAAACGTTTACTTCTACAGAACTGCCCTCCTCTGCTATTAAATGCCCCATTTTCAAATCCAAGGAGGATGGGAAGTGCAAGGATTAAATGAACACAACATGTCTTTGTTTTCATGTCACTGCATCTTATGGTTCAGATCTTCAAAGCCAGCATCACTGTTGCTTACAAGGTGGCCTTTTCAGCAGCAAGGGAAGTGTGATCAAGTGGCATCATCTAAGCTCACAGAAGGTGCAAAAGCACTTTAACAAAAGCAAATACTTTGTATGTGCCATTCCCTTTTTTGCCTAAACTTAAATTAAGTGTGCATTTCAAATTGTTGGTGCTTTATGCATCTCACATTATTATGTAGAAGTGGAAGCTAAGTTAGTCTATCACAATGATTCATATTCTGTCTGAGGAATCCAAACATTTTCTGATGAGACTGGGGACTGAAGCATATTAATGCAGTTGAAATTTTCCAGCTCCCAAAATAGACAGGAAAAATTGTAACAAGGAATAAAACTAGAATAGCTAATATTACTATCTGTACAAGTACAGTAAAAAGGCAAGTGGTCTGCATCCATATTGCCTGGCACTGTGTTCTGTTTGGTTTTTATCAGCTGAGCTGTGCGAGACACATCTGAGCAGAAGGTGCTGGCTCTTGGTGGTATGCTCCTTCTGCTGCTCTGGTTCCTGGTGGCAGGAAGCGGGTATTGTGTCAACTGTGCTGTCCACTGAAAGCAAAGTAGAAGTGAGATTTTTAATTCCTTTGGTCATTAGAAAATCTTCTTGCACCTTTGTGAGAATTAACAGAAAGTGATGATGACATTTGGGGAAAGTTTCAGGAATATACGCACCTGGTAAAGAGGAGTGGGTAGGGGAAATTCAGCTCTATCTAACAGCTTGTCTGCAAACATGTACTTTCCCATACCACACTCCACTGCTGTGGCTGCACAGCCCTCCTCCCATCAGATCAGGGCTCTGTCCACCCCAAGTGGTTTAATTACATTTCCTCTTTAAATAACAGTGATTAGTTTCCTAGGAGGCTCAGAGGAACACAATCGAGCATTTTTTCTGTGCATTGCTGCTTATTTTTTCTCTGAGTCTGCTGCACCGTGTAGATGTGCCTAGTGAAAAGGCTCTTGCAATGCATCAGGAAGACAGATGTATTTCATTTGTGATTTCAGTGATTTCCATATATGAGAGGATCCTTAGAGATGTCTGTGCATGAAATGAATGCAGCTGCTCAGGTTGTTGCCTAAAAGAACAAGCATACGGAAATTAAATATGCCACTAAGATGCTCTCATTTTCTGCCTATTCTCACTGATGTAAGCCTCCATCTGTCTGCCCAGCCCTGAACCTTCACTGTCATTTACCACAAATACCTCTCCTCCACCTTCTGCCAAATACTTGTTCTTTCCACATTCTAACAGATCACTACAAACTGCAGGCTATCTGTAAGGAAACCCCAAACCATTGCTCCCTCCCACGCCAGCCTGTAGCTTAGTTCCCGGCTCTGCAAACCGGCTAGGTGAGGGTGAAGAACTGAATCCAAGCAGAGAAAGAAGGTAAGTTGCCTTGGGCAACGCTCTGGTTTCTGCTCCTCCCTACTGTATGGGCTGTCCCAGATCAAAGCTTAAGATTTCAGGCTGTTGTATAAAGATACCCCAAGATTTTTCCATACCCTTTATGGTGGGCTGTTGAAATTCTAAGACTGGCTAATATGAATCCCTTGGAAAAAACCTCCTCTTCTTTTGCCACGTTCCTGATGTATCTTACAGTGCCACTGCCTGAGAGGTCTAGAAAAGTGTAGAAGTGGACCAGTGCAGGAAGTATGAGTATCCAGGTGGCTTGAACCATGGCCAGGAGGTTTCTGTTGGCAAATTTAATCTATTTTTCTGAAGTGACCTGAGAATCTGGCCTGTCATTTTTTGTAAAGTACTTCAGGGTTAAAAAGTACCCTGTATTTTTTTGTAAAGTACTCTGCCTTGAATCCTCAAAGGGTGTCTGAAATCACCCCAAAGACAACATGAGGTCAGACAATGACTTTCATCCGTATTCTCCTATTTCCTATGATCTGCTCTTGGGTCAGACTGTGCCTTAACCAAGCAGGTACAATATGCATCACTACGTATATGGTGAAAGGGTTGAAAGATTTTCTCTTTGTGCTGCTGTGCCCCACGTGTTGCTGCTAACATGTGGACATAACTGAATTTGCTGCTCTGACAAAGGAGGGTGCAGCGGTGGAAGGACATAGCAAGGATCCCTTTATTCCTCTGCCTGTCTGTCCCTCCCTTCCTGCATGGGGGACAACCCAAGGTTGCTCTGTCAAAGAGCCGGGCAAATGCTTCTCCAGTGCAGCCAGCAGCTCCACGTGGGACTGAGTGTCATTGTTACACGCAGTCAATGTAATAACCAGAGTCATAATACAGGTGTGCATTGCAGCAAGTGCTGTCACTGAGACTTTGTTCCAGTGGTGTTCAGCTGGGAACGTGTAAACTTTTGCATCTGTGGGGATTTTATTCCTTCTTTTCATAGATCTGGCTGCTGGAGTGCTGATGGCAGCTCGGCGTGGGCGTTGGTTGTCTCACAGAGCCAGTTCCTTTTGTTCTTTTGCAGAGGCGGCTCCAGTGGTACAAAAGCATCACGTTCGGATTCCTGTGCTAGATTTTGCCTGTGTCCCGTCTCATGCAGCTAGGAACTCATTATGATTTAACCTTGAACCTGAAAATTTTTTTCTAGCTCAAAGGCTCAAATACTTCTAACTGAAAAATCTGTCACTTTCAATTCATCTGAGAAAGAGCTAAAGCAATCCCACAAGTTCACTTTTCTTTGCTAAATACCGAGTATAAGTCAGTTAATGCAGACGGGTTTCTCTCAACAAGGGACAGCAATGCTCTAGAGGGCAGGCTTTGCCTGTATTAGAAAGAAGCATTTCCAGCTAAAGCCCAAATTCAGTCAGCCCAAATAACATTTCAACTACTTAGCTTTCTTTTTATTCATAAATCAGACAAATCAATAATTGTTTAAAATGTGAAGGCTTTAATTTGCTGGCATTACATGAGAAGTAAAGGCAGCATTAAATTAAAGATGCTACTGTGATGAGGTCATGATGTCTCTGTGAATATGCAAGTCGCCTTTTCAGTGGTGTGGGCTTTTCTTTCCCATTGGTATTAAGTAGGTTTTGTGTTGAAAATTAGAAGAGGTCAGCATCTAGAAATCCAGTTATTTTAAGGTTTCTTGTTGAGCTGGTTGACGTTTCAGAGAATACAACATTTTAAGAGCATGTGTTGCTCTTTCATAAAAGCACTCGTAAAGAATTTGCTGGGAGGTCTCTGATGGTCCCCTTAGCAGTAGTATTTGTCACCTGGTCTTGTCTTAATTGGTGGTGAAAAATTCTGAGGTGAAATAAGTTGTCTTATCCCTCAAGGTCTGGGTTAGTGTTTGTATGGCTGCGCACTTACAGAGTGACAGACGGCCGGGAGAATAAAAAAATCTTTCAGTATTGATGTTTGTAATGAAAATATCCATGTGGTCTGAAATGGTATAACTACACTGTGATCAGTGGAGTTGGTACAATCTACCCTTCCTGAAGATCTACTCAGATCTGCTGTGGGCATAAGCCTGGTGTCACAATCCCTGTGTCATATGCAGATGGCCTCGCCAATACCTGAGATTAGCAGCCCTTTGGCATGGTGCAGAACGGCATTTCTCTTCCTGGCTTGTGAAGCTGCCGATCCACTTTTGGTCAGCTCTGCGCTCAGCTGAGGTGAACCAACATGCACTCAGTTGCCAAATGAGTATCTTGAGTGAGTGATCCTGGAGAAAGGAGTCTGCAGGAAGGTGAAAGGAAGCTGGCTTTTATTCAGTGTCTTATGATTCTCTTTATTTTTATTTCCTACATATAAAAGTTAAGGGAAAAAAACTAAGATAAAAAGGGTAAGGAAGAGCTCTAGATTGTTGAATAAAATCTTATCGTCCTTTTCTTTGCTCCGGGGCTGGTCAGTAAGGGTAGAGAAATAATCATCCTTCTGTGTGGCTGTGTGTTTCAACTGAGTGAGGAGGTTGAGATCTGTAAAAAGAAGGTGAGAGACAGTGTATAATTTAAACATCAGTTTGAAATGTCTGTCTCCTAATTATGGTGTGTTTATATAGGAATTTTGCTTCTCTCTCTCTCTCTCTTTTTTTTCCTCAGACCTTTACAGCTCACCTTTTAAGGCATTCACAGTCTTTGGACATGGGGTGAAATGATTAATAGCCTGTATTGATTTTTTTAAAATGAGGAGATACAGTAGCACGAAGCAGGGAACAGCAGACTTAAATTTTCCATTATGTTTTCACTCCTGGAGAGAGCGCTTGGAAATGACTATTTCTATTAGAATGTCAGTGAGTTTCTGAATATTAACAATCTTTTCTTGTGTTTCTTTTAAGGCTGATAAATGCTTCCATTTACATTTTTTTCTCCTGCTAAATTCTTGATTCTGTTAGGAACTGATCATATTAAATGGGATTTTAAAACAGAGTGTGAAAAGAAATAGATTAGTTGTCTGTCTGTCTGTACATGATTACCAAATGAACTGTACATTAAAATGGTGGAGCAATGGGGCATGCAGATAGAAAAGATCATTTTTAAAGGATCTGTGAAATTTAGAAAGCCAATTACTATTCTGCCAATGGAAAATTTTTCACTAAACATGTCCTAGTAAAAGTTTAAATGCCTATTAATTAATGTTTAACTGATTCTTAATGGCAGTGAAGTCTAGTGACAGTATGACTTCCACATGAAAATTAGTCTGACGTTGACTCTGTGGAATGGGGAAATACATCACTGTTAATATGGTGGCCCATTTATTACCCTGGTGTCTTAATTCAGCTGCATTCAAGGGCAATGAAGTGAGAATATCATAATCAGTTTGGGTAGGAATTTAAATTAGAGGTATGTCAACATGGTGGCTGTGCACCAGTTTTGAAGGTCAGGGAGAAAAGCAAGAGAAGCTTCAGGAAATGGGAGCTGTGTGAAACTGCTCACCCTGGCCACTCTCAGCCATAAGCTGCTGTGAGCAAACCCTGACCCTGGGCTAGGGAGATGCCTCGTGCTTCATCAGGTGCCATCGTTGCTGAGGGCGTATGTAAGGCACCTAAAAGACCTTCCACTGAAATCTCTTTTACAGTTCTATATGGAGCAAAACTGTGTTCTAGATTTTTCTCCACCTGACCCATCTTTGTTGCAATCAAGGTTGCCAGTGAACCACTAAGTATATTTAATGCTTCAGACCTTACTGCAGACTAGAATTCCTGTCTTTATCCCAGTCCATCCCGTCCACACCTTTCCAAACAAAATCTCTGTTGCTGATGAGGGGGAGCTTTGTCTCAGAGGGACCTGAGTATCACTGACAAGAATGGGGGAACAGAGCAGCAATGTTCTCATCTGCCACCAGGATTCAAATAGACCATCTTGCCCTGAGACTGCAGGAGCAAGCATAAGCTAAAGCTGACCTCCAGCAGCCACATGCCTTTCTAAGACATAGGATGCAAACTTAGTGGGCCAAGCAGTGCACTCAGATGTATGTAAAGGTCATGTGTCCTATCAATTTGAGCTGACTTCTTCGGTGCTGCAGTAATTTATAGGACAGTTTCTGCCCTTTATGATTCAGGAAGGAATTTGGTCAGTACAGTGTTTTAAAAATAAACTGCGAGATTATCAGGGCTGTTGATTGGGGTTTTTTCTTGCCTCAGGTATTTTAACTTATAAACTCTAGCATGTTATTTCAGAGGTACTGATGGCCTGGCGTTCTGGCCTAGTCAGAATGATTCTCCACTCCTGACCTGACATCTGTATTTTCCAGTTATTTTTATTTCTAAGCTGCTGAGATAGGAGAGGGACCAGAAAGAACCAAACTCTTCCTCTGCTCAGGTGTGGGTGGAAGGAGAGTACCAAAATCTCCTAATAGTGATCTCTTTGCAAAATCCTATCCTATTCTGACTTAGCCTTGAAATTCCTACAAAGCTGAGGAACTTAAAGGGAATTCAGTTTTGCTCCCATGAACCACTATCCCTGTAGCTGTCAGTGAGCCCGATCCCGCTTGCCCATGGGGGGCAAGACATCACCACCTTCCTTTCGCAGCAGGCCACCTGCCATGGACACACGTGTAGGCACAGGAATAGAGCAGAAGCCACGGCAGGACAGGATACTTGCAAATGCCCGTGTCCATTTCTGCCAGGAAGTCTCTGAAGATTTCAAGATAATGCAGAAATATAAATATAGCTTTCCCTTTCTTGACTTAGAACTGGAGCCAGTGCGAAGGGTAGTCTTATAGACATTGCCCTGCTCCTTTATCCACAGTGAGTTTTGAGCCAAAGGCTCTGAAACTCTGGAAAGGGTGTGCAAGTTTCGGGGGGTCTCAGTGCTGTGCCTGCACATTCTACCTGGTGTTTTTCTTTTGCTGTCCCATTGGTTTCTGAGTGCCGTAGTTACAGTTGCTTAATAGGATATTAATGACTTGCAGTTTGAGAGGTAAAGCCTGGGTTTTGTGTGGAACTTTGTCCCTTAGCAGTAGAAACTAGGACCTTGCATGTTTCATGTGTCCAGTCTTGATTCTGGTCTCTTCTCCATTTCTCTTAATCACCCTCTATTCCTGTGGTATGAAGAGGAAACCCCACACCAAGAGCATTGGTGAGTCATCTTACTACAATTTTCCTCTGTTTAGAAATGTGCATGGTAACTGCATCTGTAGATCAGCTCTCAAAAATAGTCAACAATTTGACTTGTTTCAGGTCTCCTCTACTTTTTTCATGTGGGCTCTGATTGTTAAATAACAGTGTAAGAATGAGTACCTCTGTATAAAATTGAATTTGACTGCAAAAGATGAATTGTTCATGTAAATGATTGTAGAACTGTATTGAGCACCTTTGATTCAAAGTACTATGCATGGATGCTTGAAATATGACCAGTAATTAATTCAGTGAAAGAGAAAGTTGAGGATTTCAGTATTACTAGTGCAGTGTTCTGGAAAAGATGTTCAGAAGATGAAACTTAACAGTCTGTGAAATCTTTTCCTTTTAACTTTTAGAAAGGTTGCCCTTAAACCTTTACTTCTGAGATAGGCAAAATGGTTTAGATTGAATTAAGATGGATCTGATTTTTCCCTCCAAACATGAAATAAACACAATTTGGCTTTTTCCTTGCTGTTGTTTTTTTTTTCCCCTCATTATAGTATGCATGTTAGTCGTGGTCTCATGTGAGATATTTCTTCAGTTTGATTAATTTACCTTTATTCAGTCTTGCCAAAGAGAACATTTTCAGAATTCAAAAGCCAGTCCTGAATAATTGTAACAGGCCCTACAAATTGAAATTTTAAGTACAATGAATAGTAAGTTTGTGTTCCCTGCCATTTTACTTGTGATATTTTAGAGTGTGTTTCTTCTGGCATGTACAGGTTCTACACATGTAAGTTTTAGTAAAAGCTTAAATCCTTATGCAATCTCTTAACTCTAGTACTGGGGCTTTACCATGGACTTCATTATACTTAATATTCTTTTTAAGTTGCACAAATTTACAATGCTGTCAATAGTCTACAAAACATCCTGGCTATCTGGGGCTACATACGTGTAAAAAGTGTGTTCTCATTAGAGAACTGCAGTTTGTCTTGTTCTGGAGAACGAAAAGAAGAAATTACAGGAAGCAATGGAGAGAAAGTATTCGATTTTCAGATGAAGTAAATGGAGAGACACAGTGGTAAGTGTTGGGAAAGAAACAGTTTGTTTAAACATATCTTGGCACAGATCTCTTGCACCTCAATAGTTGGGGAAGAGAAGTAATGGGCAGATTCTGATCCAGATGCTTTGGGCTTTTCTGTAAGGCAAAATAATGAGCATAGTCCTGTAACTGATTGGCTAAAATGATATGGTGTCTCCTTTGCTCTGCTTGAACTATCTTGTGCATCGATATCTTCAGAGAAGGAAATAGTAAACATTAAAGGGTGGTATGAGCAAGGTGTAATAAGGATCAGTGACTGGATGCTGAAGTCAAATTCAGAGAAGAAATTAGACAAACATGTTACAATATCTTTACAGCAGTGGAGCTGGACTAAGCACTGGGACAAACCAGCAGTTGGAGGGGTAGTTGCTCTGTCCAGTGAAGCCCAGCTGCCCTGCTGTGGGCTGAAGCACAAGCGGTGAGCTCAGCACAAGGCGGCTACTTGACTTCTGCACAAGTGCTGTCCTCTGAGCTGAGAAGGCAGTGGGGTATAGGTGTGCGTGCACACTCACTGCGTGTAGGAGGTGACTGCGGTTCAGCCAAAAACAACAGGGCTGCTCTTGTCAGGTGTCAGACATAGGCTCTCGTCTAGGTCAACTGCAGAGTGGGCTGTAATTAACTTCAATAAAGATGTTTGGACCAGTTTAGAAAGAAGGGCAAAATTACTGGAAATCTCATCTAATTGGATTATATCTTGCCATTTAAGACTCTAAGAAATATTATTCTGCATGGCTAAAATTAAGCTCTTTTTTAGTCCTGTCACGGACTGCATTATTATAATATCACAAGTATGCTGGAGCTGAGCACTAGGGTATTCAATCTAGCTGTACTGTAAAGCCATCAGTGCAGTGCTTACAGAAATGGTAAGTCTTTGATATTTTGTAAGTTATTATTAACAAATAACAGAATGGAAATTGATGTTCAGTCTTAATAAAAGAACTGATTGTGCAATTTATATCAAGGCAGTTTTAATAAAATACCTAATCCTTAAATGTGCATAATTAGATTTACATATTCACATCACTGCAGTTAGAAGTTGGTATTTAAAGGGCACGCTTCCTGTTTCACATGTTTTTAATCACTCTTCTCAAGTTTGCTTTTTCAAGTTGGGGAGTGAAGGTAAACACGCTCATTTGGTTCCCCTCCCCCCCCCCCCCGGCTCTGAACGGTTTTTTCT
>NW_008794452.1:2258040-2268564 GCF_000699145.1 Aptenodytes forsteri
TGGTTCCCCTCCCCCCCCCCCGGCATGTAATGGTTTTTCCTCTGGAATGAAATTAATATATGTAGTTTGGCTTGTGCTAATCTGTAAAATAGATAAAGAGGTAATCCTATTCAGCACTGAAGACTTTCAAACCTTTGAAACAGTGAGGGGGTAAAAAATTTTTTTCAAGTGTTGAAATGTTCTGGCAACAGCAACACTCTGAATACAGCTTAAGCTTCCTCTCTTCCCAGCCATGTGCCTTTGCTCCCTAAAGCAAAGACCTTACTACAATCTCTAATGGATAAAGATGATGGACTGCAAACTGCCTCGTCAGCTTCTGACCCTGCACAGACTTCCCCAGCCCCTTTGGTCAAATTTACAAGAATGGTTCCATGACAGGCATTTGCAAAGTCAGTAAGGATTAATTCCAAAATCAGAGAGAAGCATGCCTGTGATTTTTATAAAACCAAAGTCTTGCAGTGAAAGATGCAGTTGCAATCTATCCAACATAGTGAGCTGTGCTGTGTGTGCTGTGGTGCTTCATGTCCGCAGGTGGTGTGGCTGTCACAGCAGCCTTGGCCTGGCTTTGGTGCACAAACCCATAGGTTTGAAGGAAGGTTCCTTTGAGCGGGCAGCTGCCTCCATCTGCTTCTCGGTCTTCTGCAAGGAGACTGAATCTGCCCACTGCCCTTGATGTTTTACATTTCCCTCTGCCTCTCCAGAACACTGTTTTTTCCTGAAGGCACCGTAGAGCCTACACTGTATGTCTTCCTGCAGGAATGTATCTGCAGTTCTGCTGGTGCTGAACGGTAACTGCATTTGGTAAAAATTTATTATTTTGCACTTCAGATAGCCTATATTCATAGATATGCTTAGGAGGGTTGCTGCTTCAGAGCCCTGAACTTTTTTAGATTATATAAAGACTTAACATTCTATAAAGACTTAAAAAAAAAAAAAGAAAGTAGTAGTAAAAAAAAAAAGTTAAACTAGTGACTAGGAGGAGATTAATAATTCAGAACATTGAAATGAAAGATGAAAATCAGACAGGCAATAAGTTAATGCTTATGTTCTGCTGACCATACACATTTTGGTATGAAATGCTTTCTCATCAAGTGGCAAAAATGCTAATGCCTGTAGTACCCCTGTGGTACAGCTGCCCTTCTTTCACTCAGGCAACCACTAAGGATAGGTTTATCTGTCTTTTTAGGAGCATACAGAAAATGGTATTTGTTTTGCATATGCCAGTAGAAATAAATGGCTTTTTTTTTTTCTTTCATTCTGGTCCTCCTTTCTGATCTCCTGAGTTAACCTCTGGTTTCCTGTGTTTAGAAAGATGTTGGCCTTTCTTTCTTGCTGTTTCCCTCCCTTCCTGTTTTCCTTTCTCCTTTTTTTCTATCCATTTCTCCTTTTTTCTTTTCCCTTTAGTTTGTTTTTCCTTTTTTCCTGTTTTGCCTTTTTAATTTTTCTCTTTTCTCTTTTCTCTTTTTGTCTTTTTAAATTTTTTTTAAATTTTTCCCCTCTTTTCCTTTTTACCTTTTCCCTTTTTTTTTTTCTTTTTTCCTTTTTTTCACCTCCTCTTTTTTTTCCTTTTTCTTTTCCCCTTTTCCTCTCTACTAAGTGGTACACAGTCTTTGGCCAGGTGGGGACCAGGTAGTCTGTTGTGGAGACACTGAAAGGTCCTTCTGCAACCAGGCATGCACCTGTACTGGGATTGAAGCCCAGGTACCACAGCACATGGCCAATGGATAGAGAACAGGAGGCTGAAGCAGCTGCAAGGATTCTGCTGGTGAGCCAGGTCCTGCGGAGAGCTGTAGGGTGGGCAGCCTGGTTAAAGTCACTCTACAGACCCTAGCTCAGAGCTCTGCTCTCAAATGTTGGTAGGGATAATGATCTTTCTGTTGTGATCCTGAGGGCAGGTTGGAGCAATGCAGGTCCAACTTCCCCCACCCCAGACCTTTAGCAACATTCGCAAATTTGCTGGTTAAAATTATCCAGAACTGTTGGTTTCAGATCACAGTGTGCATCTGTGCATGTGTAAAGCTAAGCAGAGAGAGAAATAGCAATTCAGAAGAAGACTTTTTTTCTGTTGTCACTTACTTAGCTAGGGAGTCACCTTTCAGAAGAAACTTTTTTTCTGTTGTCACTTACTTAGCTAGGGAGTCACCTTTTCCCTCTTTTGAAATCTTATTTTGCTGCTATGTGCTGAGTGAGATGCTCTTCTCACCAAAGAAAAGGCAACTGCAGGAAAGTGAGAAGACAAGTTTAGAAAGAACTAGTACTGCTGTAGGAAGTCTATGATGTACCTTAATTGTATTTATTTGTGGCCACAGATAAAAGGCTGGCCTATAGCATCTCTTACAGTTATCAGTGCTCCTGCAACGCCAGTCTTGCCCCAAACCAGGGTAAGAATTGGGGTAATGAACATTTCCCTGCCGGATGGGAAGGGAGTACTGTGAATGTGAATGTAGAGGGAACAGCTCTGATTTATTCATTCCCACATACACTGCCTAAATGCTGTATCCCATGGGCAAAGCAGAGACCAGAATCTGTGATGTTGTTTGAACATTAACTTGGCAAAGGGGAAAGGCCAGGACTTGTGGCTTTTGGACACTTGGTTGCAAAGCTCCACAGGCCAAAGTGTATGTCAGGGTGGGAGTGGTAGGGGAGAAGAGGGCAACGTGGTCTAAAGTGCAGCTTACAGCAACTTCATGAAATTGGAATCTTTGGGGGACAGCTTGACTGTCACTCCTTGAAGAACATGGGGATGAGTTACTTCCTATCAAACTAAGCATCTGTAGTGCTTCTTCCATGGCTTTGTCCCTTTTCCTTAAAAGCAGTGAAGAGAAAACAGATTTCATAGTTGACCAAGCACCAGTTTTTGCTTTAGTTTGAGTATAATTTCACAGCACACACTGATGTAGTGTGCTTAGTTTTTCATACATGCTCAGTTCTGAATACGATATTCTGAAGAACTGACTAACATCAAAGATGTATCCAAAATCAATATTTGTATAACATACCAGTGGAAGTCTGCTGAAATGGTGCTGGTTATATAGGTGCTTTGGATACAAACAGTTTAGAATCACCAAATAGCATGTAAGGTAGAGAATTGCAATTGAAAATTAAACATGCTGTGGGAGGTGTTACATTTAATAGAAACGTGACTGTTTCAACACCTCTATTATACTTCATAAGTCTGAAGTAAAATGAAAAAGAGAGGGATCAATAACATATTACAGTATCGCATTTCATAAATTGCCTTTCTTGACCTGAGCAAAATATGATGAGTCTGATCAGATTAAGTGCAATGAATTTGATGCACCTAATTCAAATCATAATGAACTTCATTCTACATTACAGTGATATGAAAAGTTTGATAGATTTGGCAGCCTTCTATTTACAAAAGGTTTCCACAGTAGAACAAGCAGAACACAGTGTCAGAAACACAAACACCCTAACTAGCATCTGGCTCTTCCACTAATGAGAAATAACTGCACACTTTTGGACCAGTAAACTAGCAAGGAGTTAACATTGATGACTTAACTTACTTGTAACCTCTGACAATATGGCTAGCTAATTTATTCCTACTGATTTTTGTTACTGCAAAGCATCTTTTAAATGTAGCTTTACCTGACTGCTTTTGCTGCTGATGGGTGGAAGTCTGTATTCCTTATTTCTCACCATTGGCTTGGTGTCAGACTGATCAGGACCTTGTAAGTGGTTATCACCACTGTAGAGGAATGCCAGTATGCAAGGACAGGAGATATCAGTCATCATCACAAGTCAAATTCATTAAAGAGGAGGAACTGTTTTAAATAAAGACTTTCACAGCAAAAGAGCAATAACAGGTAAAAGTGTTCATGTAATTTATTCAAAGAATTTTGTGATAACTGTCAAGTTAGTCAACAGTTTTCTTTCATTATCATTTACTTCCTGTATCTTGACTTAGCAAAGCCTTTAGGAAGACATTTAATCAGAAGTATGCAAATGGTCCTGCTAGCTTCAACAGGAAATCGGCACTTAGGAATAGCAAATCTTAAATATTTTCTTAAATGTTGAGACATATTGGTACTAGTTATATATGATGAGTTATGCAGTCTTCATTTTTTTTTTTCTGCAGTGCGGTTGGAGAAATTTTCTGCAAGTTTTCAAATATTCCCTAAGCAGAGCTGTGCAAATCATTCTAGAGAAGCTGCTACTGGGTGACCTGAACCAAAAATGTTTCTGGTTCCATGCCAAAACATAAATCCTAAGGAGTGAGGAAATAATTTTTTTTTGATTGAATAAAACTTTTTAGTCATCACTAAATATTTTTTAAAAATTGAATGTGCTAAACCTGGTCCCAAAATAACACTTCAAATTAAAAATCAAAATGCTTCACTTAGAAAATGTCATTATATATTTTTTTTCTGACATGCCTATTGCACCATGCAAGTTTGCAAAGATTTTGGTTTCTCCAAACTGCCTTCCACAGAGAATGAACTATTCATAAGAAAAAAGAATTTGGCTTTCCTTCTATCATGATTTCTTAAACAGAGTTGGTCAAATGTTGCAAATACTTAGTAAGTGCTACATATAGTCTTTATTTCCTATCCATCATGATAGAAACAGGTCTTTTCTTTAAGTAGGGCATACAAGGTTGACACTAACTTTGGTCATATGTACTTATAGTAATATGTGACTCGTATTGCGTTTTTCCTTTCCATAAATTGAAGACTTTGCAAAAGAGGCTAAAGGCTTAAATTCAGATAGCCTAATTTCTACCTCAGTTTTTGTACATCATGTTTCCTACTGGCTGGCCGTAGATCTTCAGAAAGGTTTACCAGGAAAAATATTTTACAAAGGAATTTAGGGGAAAATTAGATAATCTGAATCTGGGCTTAGAGTGTCTTTATCTCCGTGTTACAAACAGGTTAACTAAAACACATGTAATGAAACAGCTTGCCCAAAGTCACGCTATAAGCAGGTGGAGAAGTGAAGAGCAGAAGCTGGTTGTCCAGGCTCCTCCCTGTTTCCCCCGTGCAGGGCTATACCTGTATTTGACGCAGCGTGCTGGTGAAATACAATCAGTTCTCTATGTTTGCCTGTGCCTATTTCTTTGTCTTTACCAGAGGGCAGCACTCGGGCCTTCAGAGCTGTAAACGCTTCAGGCCATTCCATTTCGGATATTACAGTGATCATATTTTTGATTGTGGAACTGTAGCAGTATTTTGAAATCATATGTGTGCCTTGTCTGTCTTTATAACCATCTAGGTTCAGGATGCCTAAAGACAAATGGCAAAAAGGAAACAAAGAAAAACAAAAACCAGAAACAAAACGGAAAAAGAACTCCGTGACATAGGTCCCTACTGGCACTGACTGTAGAAGTAGAAAGACACCTAGACAGAAGGTAAGAAAAGCTTCTTTTAATTTTTTAACTTCACTGATGTAAAGCCTAATGAGGTGATTTTAATTTATTTGGCTACCAGCAACAGTATTTAAATGAAGCACATAATTTGTTAAATACTAACAAATATGCTTCAGGCTGTAAAGCTAATGTAATTTTTTGCTTCACTGGTAGCCTTGGAGGCATTTGATTTCCCCTTGCCCAAACTTCAGCTTCATCTGTAAGCAGGCCATACCAGCAGATTTGATCAAGCTTTTTTGTTTGTCACATTTTAAAATATGGCATTTTAATTTCTTCTTTAGCCTATTGGACCCTTTCTTGAGCCCCTTCCAAAGCCCTTGCTGCCTGTCCATCTGCCATTTCAAACGTGTGTCTGTGCAGGAACACCGAGTGAACCATGCTGTCTGCTCAGCTCTTGTTCCATTGAACGTGTTGTCACTTGTATATAATTCTGCTGCTTGGTTTGTTTCTCACATTGTGTTCAGCTTGCACATGGAGGAGTTTCTGACAACTGGACACTGAAACCTCCTCTAATAATTTTGTCAAACAGAAGGCTATAGATTTTAGGACCTTATCACAGCTTTCATTTGAGTACTTATATTCATCCTGCATCTAAATTTTCCTCATCTTTTCTTGGCCTTGACCCTGTAATTTGTGAGACATAGTGCAGGCAGCATGGAGTCCTCTGGAAGCATCACAGAACTAAATGCTCCCACTATGTCACGCTTACTACCTTGCTCATGGAAGAACATGGGGTATTTGAATACATAATGGGTTCTATGTATAATTTATTATTTCAGAGTATTTTACGAAGGTTGTGTGGTTATTTTGGGGGAGGGAGGAAAGGGAGTATTGTTTGATTATTTTCCAGATAGAATGATGTATGAAGCTCCAGAGAGCTGTTTTAACCATCTGAGACACATAAAACTGGACTAAGAGGTAGTTTGAATGATAGATTTTTTTTTTTTTTGTGAGAATTCTTTTGATACGAAGCCACATAAATATTGGGGTCTTTTATAATGACTGTAGTTGCAGAGATTTTGATGGACACTTTTAATACATCAAAGTAAATTGCTATTAGAGGGAAAAAATGAAATGCTTTCCAGCTATAGAACACTGAAATGAATGTGCATCTGTGGAGATATTGGGAATGGTTGTTAGGGAGCAAGACCAGTCTTAAAAGACCAAAGAAATGTTGATTGTAAGACCTGTGTTCAGTGAAAAAGACAAAGACAACACTACAAAATTTCAAGTAATATACAGAGTTAATACAATGTTCTTGCAGGAACATTTTGCCAGGAAAAAGGGGAAATATTCTTTTATTCCAGATAGGGGGAGGAAAAACATTATTTGACTCACAAATCTTCTGGAAGAACACTTGTGTTCTTTGTCAAATATATGCAAATTAAACAGTATTTTAAATCTTTTCACTGGGTTCTGCTGTATAGAACATGTCTCAAGGGCAATCCGAGGAAGGGGAACATCTGATAAACACACATGGCTCCGGGCAGAGCTCTGTGCATCCCCACAGAGCCATGATGCCAGTGTGCTTTCTGCCGTGCCATGTGTTTTTTCCTCCTCCTTTGGGCTCTGAATCAAATCAATTTGAAATCAGTGGGGCTCTTTCTGTAGACTTCAAAGAGCTCTGGGTCAAGCACTGTGGAGGAAGTGCAGGTCAGGAAGTACTGATCTGAACTTCATTTCCTTTTGCTTTCCTTTTCCCTTACTTGCCTTAATTTCAGAAAGGAATATGCTATATTCCATTTGTTCAAGCAGTCCTGGGCCATGAGCCACCAGAGCCTGGCACTGTGTCTTTGGGCTGTCAGAAAAGGACGGAGCACAGTTGTTGTTCTGTTCTCCTGGCTCCCTTAATGGTTGGCTCCTTCCCACCAGATCTTCTTTTCCTTTCTCAGTGGTGGAAGTGGAAGTGGTGCAGTGGAAGAAAGTATCTGGCATCTTAATAATATTAGTTTTATGGTAATCTGGTCTTCAGCTGTGAGATGAACATCAGATGCTTACATGGTCTCTCTACCCACACACAATGTGTGTTTGTGTGTGCATATAAATTTATAGTATACCATTGCTGTTATAAAATTTCTCAGAATTTAAAATGACTATGAGTGGGTATTTATGTGAGAGAGGCAGAAATAGTAGGATGGGGACATCATCTACAGGGATAACTGCTATTGCTTAGCTCCTTTTGCATCTAATGGAAGGACAAAAGACTGCCTGGAATCACATTGCTGAAAACTGGATCAATTTCGGAGGCAAAATAGTTCACTTAAAATTCTTCCCTCTGCATGCAAATGGGTGTTTTTCCAGGCAGGCCCAGAAAGGGCTATGGCCATTTGAAAACTGGGGACCAAATATTCTACTGCCTTCCCTTCCTGATGCTGTCCTTCCTGGTGTCCAGCTTCATGCTCTTTCCCCTCCTTTCCCTTCCCTTAACTTTCTGATAACTGAGCATGGAAGACCCTTAACAGTGCTTGCAAAGGGTCAGGGTGGGCTGGAGTAGCTGTGATTTAGGGGTTAGATACTCTGATGAGGGGGAACTTGAGGCATAGCCAACATCTTCCAAAGGACAATGCAACAAGGTTGGATTTCACTTGTCAAAATAAGCAACAGCACTGTTCTGGAAACAGCGTCTTCCTCTCTTCCAGAAAAACCTCTCTTTTGCCAACTTTCAATGTTTACATTTGTGATGACCTTCCTGTAGCACAGAAATTCTGCTTCAGGCAGATTTTTTCAGAACAATATTCTTGTAATCCTCTCCTCTGGCAGAGGAAAATACATTTTGTAGTGAAACATTTTCTGGAGATGGAGTCTCAGACACCCCTCCCACCTCTTCTCCTTTCCTTCACACCAAAAGGACGATTCCTAAGTGACACAAGAAGATGCATTTTGCAAAGCAAGTTTACAGTTAGTAGTTAAGTATATTTGTGAGATAAGCAATATAACTGAAAAGATAACTCCCTCCCATTCCTTACCCCAAAGAAAAAGGAACAAAAGCCCATTTTATACAAAATACTTAAAGCCTCTAATATAGCATACAGCAGATGTAGCCTGAAATTTGAAAGAAGATAAGCCAGGGAAATTTCATATTAATCATGTAGAAGAACACTGCTTGTGGGTGACCTTCCCTGCTTGCTGCTACTCTTTGTGCTGTTTCCTAATATTTGAGCCCTTGCCACTGGTCAGAGGGGAGCTGTGGGTTCGTATGGAGACCAGCTCTAGCACTGACAGCCCATGAGGGTGCCCAGGCAGACACTGCATGTTGTGGGAGAGGGCTGCTGAGGTCCCTAGGTAACAGCTATGTTCCTTTACATGATAAACCTGATGAATCTAAAATTTATACTGAATTTAGGTATGCAAGAAGACCAGGAGATGTACTTATGTCTAGTATGAGACCACTGATGGTTTTTATTAACTGTGAACTCTCTGAATGGTTTTATACATTCTGCCAAAGGGGAAAAGAGAAAAAGTGTTAGTCTAGTGTTTAGCTGAACAGTGAAAGAAGCTGAACTGGAAAAAAAACCCCAACTACCCATTTTTTGCTATTATATGTGCTGGGAGCTTACCCAACAGGTAGCTGGTAACTTACTTGGTAACTCTAGGATGTTACAGGTTTCCATAGTGGCAGACTATCAAGAAAAAATGTGAACTGGCATTTTCTACCCCTGCAGTTCTATAGCTCTTTGAAATAGAGGAGTTTGCTCACGAATTGCATCTCGAGCTAGAGGCTGGGAAAGTTGGAAAATGGGAAAAAACATCTTCCCAAGCAACTTGCTGTTCCTGCCCAGAGATCTGGAACGGATAGAGGATAAAGTAGGGCTGCCGTATTAGCTTTGTGCCAAAGGAGTTTTACACTAAGGACAGATCTATCACAACATGGCATTTTTGTGCACCAAGTTCTTTGCACTTTACCTATATTCATCGTGGTTCCTCCCTTACGTGTCTAGAGACCGAGACTCTGGAAACACTAGCAAAAGTAGTATTTTTACAACAGAGACATCTTACATGAAAACTGCTCATTAGGAAAGAGGACACTGGACAAAAATCATAGAGACAGATGCATTTATTTTTTGTCTGGTATGAACAGAGCAAAAATAATATTTTCAAATATGATGTATTGAAATCTCATGGAGAAAACAACAGAAGGAGTCATTGATTAATCATGCAATAGCAGGGAAGAAAGCAAGTATACAGAATCCCTAGGTATATTTAATTTCAGAAGCAGGGTTATATTCTTCTGTGGAACTCTAATTCAAAGTTTTTGAAGCATCCATATTAGAAGAAACTGGCCTGGAGTAATAATGTGATTGATAAGATGAAAGAAAACTCTGAAAGAACTGGTATTCTCTCTTTTCAAAAAGAAAAGTTTCATTAATATTCTCAATAGGATTACAAGCCAGAAACAGGTACAAAAAGCATATGGGCCAGATTCTGCTGCCTGTGTCTGGTGTTCCTACTTGTACCTGCTTAGAGCAGGTTCAAATGAGGAACTCCCTTGCTATCACATTTTACTCCCACACTGAGAGTCTGTCTTAAATTAAAATGTGAGTAAAGCTTATAAAGAAATGAGCTATGAGGAGAAGCAAATACAGTGGGTTTATGATTTAATGCAAATTAAATCTCCTAATTCAGAATCTTAGTCTTACAGTTACAGTGGGATTGAAGTCTACTTGTCTAGAGAGGTAGGGTTCTCAGCTCTTACGTGTATAAACCTGTTTGTTAAAGGTCGCACTCTGCCATGCTTCCTTAGCGATTTCAGTGCAGCCACCTCTGTTGTCATTCCCAGAAAAGAGGAGCAATGTAGACATACATTGTCTACATTCAGGTCCCTGCAGTGGTCAGTCATAGAATCATAGAATCATTAAGATTGGAAAAGACCTCTAAGATCATCTAGTCCAACCATCAACCCAACACCATCATGCCCACTAAACCATGTCCCTAAGCGCCTCATCTACGTGTCTTTTAAATACTTCCAGGGATGGTGACTCAACCACTTCCCGGGGCAGTCTGTTCCAATGTTTAACCACTCTTTCAGTAAAGAAATTTTTCCTCATGTCCAATCTAAACCTCCCCTGGCGCAACTTGAGGCCATTTCCTCTCGTCCTATCGCTAGTTACTTGGGAGAAGAGACCGACACCCACCTCGCT
>NW_008794452.1:2269590-2270506 GCF_000699145.1 Aptenodytes forsteri
ACCACTCTTTCAGTAAAGAAATTTTTCCTCATGTCCAATCTAAACCTCCCCTGGCGCAACTTGAGGCCATTTCCTCTCGTCCTATCGCTAGTTACTTGGGAGAAGAGACCGACACCCACCTCGCTACAACTTCCTTTCAGGAGTCAGACCCTTCAGAAGAAGAAAATCTCTGTAGAATTATGAAAAATGATTCCCAACCCCCATTAGGTAGTGACTGAAATAGGTATTGAAGCCAGAAACACACCTGTCCATTAGAATCCCTCTCCCTCCTCTTAACATGGTTTAACGTAACTGCAGATTGCCTCATTGGCATGTGCACAGCCAACCCTCTTTGAATGCCAGCTCACACCAGACATCTGACATCTTACTGGGATTACAACATTTAAAGAATGTCATTGTCGTTAGTTTGGAGGCGGAATTTTACATTTGGACTATATGCATAACTAAATATATATTCAATTTGGATTACCTTTTATCACAGCCTTTTAAGCTATCTGCCAATAGGTAGTTTAGGACATGGATATGATAAAATAGTTCAAAGGGCTTTAAACTAGAGATGCTGGGGGAGGGGAACCTCAATCCATCCCACTTTTACCAGTTCGATGCCAGGGCCAGCAATAGATGCCCAGAGCCTGGAGAAGGAACACAGGTCAGCAGGAGAGTGCCTGAAGAGCAGCACAAAGGAACTCCAGCCAGTAAGACAGCTTCATCGGGGGCCCAACTTAAATGCCTCTATGCAAACGCACGTAGCATGGGGAATAAACAAGAGGAGTTAGAGACGTGCGCACACCTGCAGAGCTACGACCTTATTGGCATCACAGAGACATGGTGGGATGGCTCCTATGATAGGAGTGTTGGGATGGAGGGATACAGGCTCTTTAGGAAGGACAGGCAGGGGAGACGAGGAGGGGGTGTC
>NW_008794452.1:2273107-2299896 GCF_000699145.1 Aptenodytes forsteri
GCTAGATGACTAGAGGTCCCTTCCAACCCAAACTATTCTATGATTCTATGAAAATGATCAAAGAAAAGTGTAGCATGCTGAATTTGAATAGAAACTTCTGCATAAAAGTATAGAATTTGCCTTATGAGTTACAGGTAGAACTGCATGTCATTTAGTAAATAAAATGGTATATTTTTCATGTGTATTTTCACAGTTGGTCCATTAATGGCAAGAGGAACAGCAGTGTAAGAAACTTTAATAACAATAAGGGCTTACTTTTTCCCCTGGCCAATGGAGTCCATTATCCTCTAAGTGCATTTCCTTATTCTGGCCTTCCCTATTCCCCCTTACACTTGTGTCACTGCTGGAACAAACCCCAAAATGCTATGGAGATTAATCCACCAAACCTTTTTTTTTAATCTATTTTTTTGAAGAGCCATCATGTAAAAATGTTTTTATCTCTGTCAGCTCTCTTCACAAACAATATAATACAATTTATTTTCATTCTCTTAGCTGATTTGGGCTGTCATATATGTTAAGCCTTTCAGTAAATCAACTTTGATATTTAATACTTTACCTTACTATGTGCAAGCGAAAGCTCTTGCTTTTATTTTAATGTCAATATATCTGGCTTATACAGGCCTTTTAAATGATTCACAGCATATCTTAACAAGCCTGTTGAACAGAAAATAATAATAATAATAATAATAATAATACAAACCCAGTTTTCATTGATGGAGATTACCAGCTGTTTTCAATGAAAATGATGAAACAATGAAGGGCTATGAAAGATTTAAAACAAAAGGATTACCTAATTATCTGTATACATATGAAATTGTACCATCAGGTTTGCAGATGAAGCAAACAAAACTGCCATTTTCTGCTCATGTGGAATTATGTGGGTATTGCAATTTACCTTCTATTATTTTAGCAGGGGCTGAATTGGAGCCATCTGCAGTTCTACTATATAAGCAGGAGAGAGATTGAGAGCGCTCTATTTTCACATCCCTTTGATACAATAATGGAATTCTGTGATAGACAAAAATAAAAAAAGGAATGATTCTGAGAAAAAAGAGAAGATTGATTGGGGAATTTGGTTAACACTTGGATAAGCAATTTTAAATTCTGGATTTTCAGTAATAAGTAGAACTGCACAGAACTTGAGAAAACCCATCTGAGCTGAGGCTTTTGTTCAAAAGGTTTGACTAAAAAAACCCAAAACAAACTGTGAGTAGGTGTCTGCAATAGGAGAGGAAATAGTTCTGAGAAAAAAGAGAAGATTGATTGGGGAATTTGGTTAACACTTGGATAAGCAATTTTAAATTCTGGATTTTCAGTAATAAGTAGAACTGCACAGAACTTGAGAAAACCCATCTGAGCTGAGGCTTTTGTTCAAAAGGTTTGACTAAAAAAACCCAAAACAAACTGTGAGTAGGTGTCTGCAATAGGAGAGGAAATAGAAGGGCCAGTAATCTCAACTGAAAAAAGATTATGCATCAGCATTTATCAGTTCCTTAAAGAAGCCCTGCCATTTTTTAACTGCTACTATGCATTTAAATGGGTGAAGATGCACAAATGAAGTTAGGTTTTATATTTCTGTGTGTGTGTGTGTGTGTGTGTACTTTAAATGAAGTTGTACCATTCAATTAAGCCTGATGGTTTAATTTTAATTCCCAGATTGTGGCATTTTATGTTTGGGAAAGAGAACACAATTCTGAGCATAAGAATGAGATGGCTCTGATGCAAATAGCTTTTTGAAACAGTTTTCTTTGGTTTTCTTTTTTTTATTATTATTTTTAAAGATAAAAATAAGGAATTTTCGTACTTGTGAGACATAAGGAGGAATTCCCCCACAGCGGAGGTGTTAGCCATTACAAAACGTCCATGTTACAGAGACCAGAACACAATGTTCAGCCACTGCCTTATTCCTCCCCCAGAGAGGGTGGGGATAACATCCTGCAAACAGGTCTTGCTTTGAGAGAGTGTATCAAATCCTGCATCTCCCTAGCAATGTAAATGTATTTATAGGTGTATAACTCCATAGTCCTTGGGGCTGGGGTGTATTACACCTATTCAAATCTAACATAATTTTATTTGTATATCTAAAGCCCAGCAATTATTTGGTGTGCATAAACCAGCCTCTTACTCGTAGTCTGAGAGGAAGGATGGAGATGGCATGGTTAAGGCAGCTACAAGCCATTTCTATATCCTCCTGGGTTGTTGGCACCTGGTGAAACCAAATGGCCGAAGAGGTCTCCTTAAGTTATGGCAGCTCAGCCAACAGACCAGCATGGCTTACTGCTCAGGCCCTCGAATGGCAGCCTGGGAGTGGTCTTCCTCACCAGCCCTGCTGGGGTGGAGAGGGGTGATGAGGGTAGTTCAGGCTACCCCTCAGGGACTCCAGGCTGAATTGAAGCTCTCCTGAAGTTCTGATGCTGTTACATGGTAAAAAAGTGCCTTTATGAAACAATTACTCCACTCAGGATTTAAATCTAGAGGTACCTTCTTTACATAGATGCTTTGCTCCACCTGCCTAGAATAAATGTCAGACAGGAGGGATTAATGTCCTATTTACCATAGCTGGTTCTCACAGCAACAGGCAGCATAGCTGCAGCATAGCTACAGCATGGTGACAACATTTCTCAAGACCAAGTTGAGGGATAGAATGAAAGGCAAAATAAGAAACCTGCATAATCAGAGCTATTGATAGAAGCTAGCAGGATTCACTGGTAGGCTTCTTTCTGTGTAGGATGTGATAAAACTGTGTTTTTAAATCAGCAAGATCTCATGTAATAAATGTCCACATTTTTTTCTTCTCCTGTAGTTTAGCTTTGTTATTCAGGATGATCTCAAACAACACGCCTGCCAAAATTTATTCTAGAATATAGGGAGTTGTCATGACATACACCTAGTTTAACTGGGAATAATTCAGAAGAGATGATGTCCCAGTGCATTCCTGTGTATGGTGAGCTGTTTGTCATTTTCTGTTTTAATGCAGATGCTAGCAGAGTACAGACCTGGAGATAAGTGTTTTAAATAGGGCATCAAATAGGTCTGAACCAAAGAGTTTCATAAATAATTCAAGCATATACTGCTTCCCTTGAAGCCTGTGGTTAAATCTGCCAAACCCTGTAGCTTCAACAAAACTGTGCAATTGGGCTCAGTATAAACCTTGTGATTTTAAGTCTTCAGATCATCTATTGCCATTTTGTAAAATCTTCAAATTATTTAAAGGACTATTTTAATAAGAAAGCATAATAATCTGTGAAGAAAATATGACTGAATTGGCCATTTTAGCCCATATTTAGGTAGGTCAAAGGGGGAAAAAAAGGGTTTAAGAGAGAAAGAGAAGGAAGAATAGAGAAAGAAGAAGGAACAAGAGGGGCACACCAGAACTGCAAATATTTAAACAGCTATAGAAAAACAAAAAGGATTTACTTGTTGTCCATTTCTGAGGTGAATATAAGAAGAAATTATATCCTTAGATAGAATTTTCAAACTGCAAATTTCTAAAGCATCTAAAATCCACAACTGTTTCATTCCTGTCCCAGAGAGAGGAGAGTGGGGAGAAATGTCTGCCAAGAACGATCTCAGTGTTTGCATGATCTCCTTGTGGGTTTAAGAGAAAGAGAAGGAAGAATAGAGAAAGAAGAAGGAACAAGAGGGGCACACCAGAACTGCAAATATTTAAACAGCTATAGAAAAACAAAAAGGATTTACTTGTTGTCCATTTCTGAGGTGAATATAAGAAGAAATTATATCCTTAGATAGAATTTTCAAACTGCAAATTTCTAAAGCATCTAAAATCCACAACTGTTTCATTCCTGTCCCAGAGAGAGGAGAGTGGGGAGAAATGTCTGCCAAGAACGATCTCAGTGTTTGCATGATCTCCTTGTCTATTGTTCTCCTACTGTGGGGTTTTCCTTGGAAGAAAATGATATGACTCATCAAGTGAATGTTCAATTAGAACGAAGGGGTTCACCTAGTCTCTAGTTCATCTGCGGCCTATATTTATATCCTTGCTATTATTTAGTTTACTCAGTGGAAAAGCTACACCATTATTTTCTGTTGCTCTATAAATATAGATGAGAAACAGTTTTGTTGATGCATTTAAATAAGGTAAGCAGCAGCAAAAATTCAACTCAGAGCACATTGCCACATCTAACAGCTAAATCAGACTTTTGTAAGGAAATATGACTGAACTGATGTGGCACCTTGCTGTTTTTCTGGAAATGTGCAAAAATAGAAGTGGGGAAAAAAAGGGAGAAGAGAAACAAAATAGATGGAGTATTCAGATTGGAGAACTGTATTTGAGCTCAAATTCTCTTAAAGTACAGAGTAGTGAGCCTACGTCTGTAGTTTTTTTAACTTTAGTAATAAATTATCTCTGGATATGCCAGTCAAGACAAGGACTTGTAGGAGTTGTAATGTTAACATAAGCTCTCATCTTGCAAAGAATTGCATGTGCTGAACTTCACTCATATGCAGACATCACCTGGGTATTTGCAGATGGTAGATCTCAGGCCAGATCTGAACAGCATTTGTTATAGAGCATAGTATTTAGACATCACCTGTATTTGCAGATGGTAGATCTCAGGCCAGATCTGAACAGCATTTGTTATAGAGCATAGTATATTGCTAGAGATAGTCAAATGGGGAGATGATATTCAGTCTCGATTCACAGATGTCTTAAGAGTCTCATATGTGGAAGTGTTCACCAAGCCGAGTAAAAACCTGATTATAGTCTCTATTCCAAAAAACCTAGCAAATCAGCAAGACTAACGGTTTCTATCATAAGCATTTTATTCTTAATATATTGATGTATAGGACTCTCTAGATTAGTTTGACTTAGGTATTTTTAAAAAGTAATTTAAAAAAAACCTTTTTCTTTTTGACAATGAAAATGTGAGAGCACGTCTATACACTGAGAATGCTCAAGAGTTAGTGGAAAGGAAATGTGATACAGATACTTCTTTGTTTGAAAATCATTACATTCTCTTTTTGGGAAGGGGAACTTTTTCCTGGCTTTCTCTGTTAGCAATATCTAGGTCCTTCCTGGCAGTGTATCCATCAACAGGGACTCCCAAGGATACCTGGACTGGTGCCAGAAGTGCAGTGCGTTCTGTATGCTTCTCTAATGCTGCCATCACAAGTAATATGTGTCATCATGTTTGGAAATCAGACCTGTCTACATGCCAACCCCAATTTTCTTAACTGACTTAAGAAAATGGGACAGCTGTTTTCAGGCTTTCTGTTGAAGGAGGGTGAATCACACGCATTTAGAAGATGTCTAGGTTTTTTTCTTTCTTTCTGTTTTTTACCTCTACCTTTTAAAGTCATGCTGCAGGAATGGTTTGCAATTGAACTTGCTTCCTGTATTTGAGGAGTATTATGTTTGCCAATTTACAACAATTCTCAGAAATTTCTGAGAAATATGTTCATATTTGTATGTGATAATGTACAAATACTAATTGTTTTCACAAAACTATAACGTCTGACAGGCATTGCTGTTAAATATTCAGTGCTGACAGATCCGTAAAACATTAATGGTTTGTAGTTATAACATCTACCTACATTGGAATTTCTTGTCTGTACATTATCATAAACCTAAACTCTTGAAAGTTTAAGGCTTGTTCTAGCCGGGAGACAGCAAGGAAGCGGAGATGGTCACATCTATGATAACAGATTGACTAGATTAAATAAATTTTGAAAACAGACTCTAAAGTAACTCATGAAAAATATCAACCAAGAAAAGCCCAATCTAGTAAAATAACCCCTTCCAGCAGTCATACCACAAGCATTGCTTTTACGTCCTTCTGCTGTAGTATTTATTTTGTGCCATTTACATTGCTCATTGCTCTCACGCCTTTGGAGGGTAAAATCTCTCTGAGACTGGAAGACTAATTATGAATTACCAAATTGTTCAAATCAAACAACAACAAAGACAACAGGAAATAAGCACAAGGCACCACAAAATATTCTCAGTTCATTTTTTATTAATGTGGCTAAAATGATTTATGATGATACAATACCACCATTATCCATGATGTACACTAACAGTCAATTCCAGTCCTTTCTTAGGCTCTGAACTCCAGGGCCTGGAGCTCTTCCTCACTCTAAGACTTTCAACACAAGATTTTTCTCACATACATGCTTGCCTTAGAGAGCTTAGGGTGACTAAGGGATTGGTTCAGATGGTTCTGTAAATAGCTTTACAAGCTAGGATACAGAAGGGACTCTGTGCTTTTAGATAAAAGCAGATCCTCCCCTTGGTGATGAGCAATGCTGAAACCTGATGGAAGGAAATTAGGGTAATTAGTACAACACTACAAGCTGAAGAGTATCTCTTTACCCCACAGCTCATCCCACATTTGTGTTGTGGCAGCACAGTTCCTCCAGCCTCCACCAGGCCCCCAGCTCACCCCTCCCTGACCACCAGCAACTCCAGTTGCCCCCATGCACCTCCGGATGACACCCTACAGTGTCCCAGTGGATGGATTTTGCTCTGCTGCTCAGGTCAGTCAGCGCTGGGCTTTCTCAAGCTCTCAGGCCCAGCAGCAGTGGGATAATGTGAGTGAATGGCAAAGTCCTGCCTTTCTAGTAGCTGGATGTCTCTCTTTTACAAAATCATGTGAAACAGCAGGCATTGCCTCTGTCAGTCATGCTGGCTAGTTTTACTGCACTTCCCCTGTGCTGAGATGCAGCTCATGCTCTCTCTTGAGCAGGGCTGGAAAGTCTGAGGAATGGGGTGTCGCAGGCCCTGCCGAATAGTGCTTCAGTGGGACCAGTTAATCCCTTGGGTTAACTAAGCACCACCTGTGGGGCTGAACTCAGGTTTTCCTGCAGTGATTCTAGCTTGCTTCTGAGGCAGAAAGGTATTTCTGCAGTCAGATAATAATCTATATGTGGATGGAATACATTAATCGCTCTGGTTTTAGGATTTTGTGCGTGGGAAGATTATTCCTGAGAATTTTAGAAGGAAGTGATAGTTATAACATCAATGCCTATTTATTTTGTCCTAGTTACATCTCTTCCAAGTGTTTCTGTGAGAGCGCCAGACTGTTTGAGGGTGCATGAGCCTTTCCTGGCGGTGTATGTGTGGTTTTTGGTGTAATGCCTAGACTCTGGATCCTGCAAAAGATCTATACTGAGCCTTCTACCATAGGATTAGGCCATTTAAGTTCTGTTAGGCCAGTTAGAAGGTAAACTGAAGCATTTTTAAAGGTCTTTTTTAGATGCTTTGACCTGAGAAATTATTGTGGTGTATATTGAGAGTAAATCACCAAATAGATATCTTCATATGATATACTTTACAACAGGCAAGGTAGCCTCAATAAATACAGTCAATTAAATCTGAAATTGGTCTTGGGTTTGGTCTGCTGAAGACTTTGAGGCTGGCTTTTGGTAGCAGTTCAGACCATGGTAGCGCTCTCCTCTTAAATTATATGTCCGTAAGTCATGTTTATTAAATGCAATGTGAGATGCACTTAGAAGCCACACCAAACTTAATTGCCTCTTTTATAACAGTAACACTTCTACAGTAGTAAAACAATTGATTCTCTTGTCTGGGTTAATATTGTCCTAGGTTATAGACAAATAGAATAAATTATCTATTAAAAAAACAAAGCAGACTTTAAAGAAAATTCACCTTCAGATAAATAAATACATAATCTGTGAAAACTATTTAAAGTGCTTAAGTAGAAGAAAAATACCTAATCCACAAGAAAACAAAAACTGTGGAAAACATTTGCAGGTAGAGAGAACATTAAAGATGCAAATGGAAATGTTGATTTGTAAGAGAAAAATTTAACAATAAATGCAAAGGTGGATCAACCTAGGCTAATAATAACAATGGCCATTTCCACATAGTTACTTAGGGAGCTCAACTGAAGAATGGGCACTGCTTAATGCAAAGGCTGCTGGGGCTATTATTAAATAATTTTTCTCCAGTTAAAGAACATGATTATTTTGCTGTGGGTATGAGAAAAAAAAGTGGATTTTCCATTTCTGAATGACAATATATGTGCTCTTAGACATACTCCAGCCTGCACTTTTAAATACTTTAAAGAGAAATTGGGTTGTTCGGAAGGTTTTAGAAAAGTGAATGCATACATTTATATCTAGGTGAAGTCTAGCTGCTTATAAAAGGAGTAAAGAATATGGTCTGAAAATATGATTTATTTTACAGTGACATCAAGACATTTCTGGCAGATAAAATGTCTATTTCAGATAATAAGACAGGGCTAGATAAAATGTGTTGAAAATCATGCTGATAGCATAAGCTTTCAATTGGCAATATTTTTTGAGAACTTTTAAAAGTCTTTGTGAGTGGGTAAAAGAAATATGAAAATATACAGGAGGAGTAAAAAAATCTACCTTAAATCTACAACTGCATCAAAAAGATAAATATTAGCAGACACAAAGGAGTCTTTAAGAGTGAAGTAGCTAAATGAAACAGTTAAATGTAGGATCATTGTGTGCTTTTGCAAACCTCTGCAAGGAGGATCACTAGTACAATATAGCACAAAAAGACTAAAGCAAAACAGAGCAATGAATGTGGAGAATCTGTAAACATAGTGCTTGATTATTTAAGAAGTAAAGATGTTTTAGAAGTCCCTTACAGAAAATAAAACTATTTGTTTCCCTGAAGCATTTTTTATTAGATGCTTTCAAATCCAAGAGACCTTCCGAAATATAAAAGAACAAGTAGGAAAAAACACAGATACTTTGGAAAGTTTGGGGGAGTTAGGAATCCAAGTCACAAAACTTGCAAAGTGCTGTTATTATTCAAGGATGATAACTCAGCTGCTTGTAGATGATTGTGATCAACTCCTGATAAATATCACAGTGATCCAGATGTGTAAATGAAGAAGATGATCTGAGGAGGACGACTGACCTTTCTGTTGAGTAGGTCAGTAAGCAACTGAGTTTAGATTGGCGGCTTGCTTGGTTTTGTGTATAGTGAAATGCCAAAGTAGTAACATGATGGATAGAGTCCAAAGTGCTTGTCCATAAGGTCATCTAGCCTTTACATGCAGAGATAAAGTATATATAGAATAACTTACCTATTTAAGGTATTACTTTGTTTCTGTTGCTTCTGAAGGTGAACTGTGAAACCTAATCAAATATACTTATATTTTTTAGATAGCCTGACTTTGCTATCTAGATCAGATTTAAGCAACATTGAAAGGAAAACTTCCATGTATTTTAATGATGTCGTAGCAGCAGGTTTAGCTACACCATCTCTTTTCAGCCTTTCTCAAGAATATCTTTGCAAGGAGGGCCTCTGCTCCCACAGACTTCAGAATATCATTTGCAATTCTGTGATTCTCAGATAGGGAGTTTACTGATGTATTTTTCTCAAGAACCTTTGTGTTGTGGTATCCTGTGAGACATTTTGCTCTAGAAGCTGTGTCCAGGCAAGTGACATAACTGTTATAAAATGGTATCCTCATAACAGTGTATTATTTAATTATTTGTACGAAGGTAGCATGCAGGGAAGAAAGCTAAAAGGAACCAAGGGCGTACCTTCATCTAGGTCTTCGGCTTTGTATTTTGCTCGCAGCTCTGTCAGGCCTTACTGATTACAAATACTCTCGCCTCTGGCTAAGCTAGGATTCACTTTGTTTCCCCACAGAGCCAAACTCTTCCTTCTTCATCTCAAAGGTCAGGTTTTCATCTAGCCTAATGTCCTGTGTATTACGAAGACACACAGACCTTCCTACCAGGAAATCCTCTTCTCCACTACCAAGGGCTTTCAATACCTTGGGCAGAGGAACAACTTCAAAGCTGGTGTTAGTTTGATGGGGTTTTTAGTTTGAAAGGCATTGCCTGCCTTTCTGTGGATTTTCAGTGAGCTGGTGCTCGTAAGTTCCTTTGAACCCTCTGAGCAAAAAAACTTCATAACCAAATGAAAGAAATAGATTCTACTTGTGAAGTATAATGGGCATTTCCCATGGTCCTTGCACAAACAGTTTAAAAATACAAAGAATATTGTTTCTTTTTTTTATGCTACTTTCTTCTCCTCTTTCCTTGCTGGCACACTGTACATCTTTTGATAAACCTGTATAGCCTAGCACAGATGCTAGCAGATTTTCATGTACTTTCTCTTCCATCTTGATGGAAAAGTCCTGTATTGATTTAAAGATCTGTCAGTGGAGGGAAACAAAGTCCTATCTCAAGAAAGAACCAGCTAGGACGTACATTATTGCTGTGCATCCTGTGCTCAACCATGCTAAAACACTGAGCAATAGTGGGATTTAAAAACACATTGAATAAAGTTCAGAGTATTCTAAGATAAAACCAGAGAAGGATCCACCATCAGTGGTGTCACGTTTAGACACTCACTTTGGGTACTTCTGAAAGCTTATTCTAAAACTAGTTGTCTTAGCAGCAGCTTCTTAAAAATAACGTATGCGTTTGGAAAACCAATTAGCTGAGTTAAGTTGAGGTTTTAAGCTTTTAAAAATCCTGTTATCTCTTGAGTCTGATAAGCCATGAAATCATGCGTAAGTCACCAATGAAGCTCATCTGTTTTTTTTTTTAATGGGTAGAAGATCAGATATATTTGAATTTCATTCAAGCCAATTATGTTCTTCCCAAACAAATGAACTGAAGCTATTAATGGATCTCATTTTGCCCTAGGCTTTTAGCTACCAAATCCACCTCCCTTTGGTTGTTTCTCTACAACATACCAAAGTGTTTCCTTATTGCTTTTATCACATTTTTATGTGCTTTGTGCCACACAGAAAAGATTACATAGTTTTGTATCAATTTATATAATCTTAATGAGAGGGTTGTAATAAATAGGAAATCTTCTGGTGAGTCTTTTGAGTTTTTAGTGTCGTCATTACAGATAGGGATACTAAATAAGTTGCATAAAATTGCAAAAGGTGCTTTTTTTTCAGGCTATATTTGTTTTCAAAACTGCTGGGTCTCATTCCATGAATGTTAAGTTGGAAATCTTTCATTGGATGAAGGATTTTAGAAACTATATAGGAAGAAGTTGACATCTATGCTGTTTTTTTAGCAAATCAAAGTTGTTGCTCTTGCCTGAATTGACAGAAGGCCAAGGGTATATGAAGAAGGTAGTAAATGCAAAACTTCCCTCTCCCCCCACAGTCTGGAATTGGTTCAGTGTGATGTGACATTTCAGCTGAATTTGGCTGCAGTTTGTTTCACATTCCCCATTTAGACACATTTCAAACTGTTAGATCTTGATTTTCAGTTCTTCATGGCTGATTGAAAGCTCTCAAACGTGCAGTAATGCTGCCTTAACTCCAGCAGAACACAGAACTCCACAGTCATCTCCTTGATAGGGAGAACAGCGATTCTCAAATGTGTTCTGCATATTTTGAAAAAAATTCTTCTTTGGGGGCAGATTTGCAAATTAATCTGTCATAAATGCCATCTTACTTATAAATTGTATAACTGAAAACATGATAAGCCAATTATGGTATTAATGTATTATTGTTGAAAGACTGCACTGTAACTCCTGTTCTGTACTAGAAACAGCACTCTCAATCTCTAAGTAGGTTATTCCTCGATGATCGAGTGTTTCAGGTTAATTAATCTGATGAACTATCAACAAATTAACTTCTCTTGTGTCTCTGTCTTTTTACATGAGACAGACACACATCTTCCTGAAATAAAAACTCTACTTACCAAGAGTATAGCTTGAAGGCAAATTGATGGAGACAATGCATAAACGCTTTGTTGATGTTAAATTTCTGTATTCAATTGAATCTTGAAAAAAAAAAAAAAAAGTGCTGTTGAATCTTGGAATATTACAATATTTCAAGTGGCACACGTTTCATCTTTGGCCAAACAATCTAATATCCAATGCAGGGTCAAATTCTGTCCTTGGATTTTCACATAAGCAAGTTTTGATAGTTTCTTATGGGCAAAGTGGCTTGGAGACTCAATAAAGAAATGCAGCTAGGCAAACCCAGAAGCAACTATTCCCAGACCTACCTGACAAGGTAGGAAAAGAAACAATAATTACAAGCTAGCCTTTCCAAAAAGGCACCTGGTGTCTGCCTCAATGTCTTACTGTACTGCATTATTTGCTTTGGACAGTCTAACACAAACAGTATCTTCTGCTTTCTGCTGTCAAAAAAAAATGCATTTCTTTCAGCAAGAGCTTGAACCACTGTATTCCATGTTTGTCATCTCCACGATTCACTTTTGTAATTCATTCACCCTGCCCAGGCTTACTTAAGCTCAGAATGAAGCCATAATTCATAAATAGTGTGGTAAGCCACATCCTCGGGCAGCGGCAGCATAGAAAGCCTATTATACAGGTGCTTTATCACATCTGCTATACTGGGTTCTGAGAGGAAAAAACAATTCCTGTGATAGATTAAGTCTATCCCAATAAGGGCTTCATAAATCAGTACTACCAAAAGCAGGAGTGGCTCTGAATGTCTACTGAGATCCAGGAGAGGCTGTAGTCTGGCAGATAATTTAAAAAGAAAGAGAAATGCCCTTAATAGAACTGAGAGAAAAGACCAATCAAGTGTAGGGAAATGGGTCTAGTAACCTCTCATTGCTGTAGGATTCACCCACTCGTTACTTCATCGTGCCATTCCTCCAACAGCAAAAGGAAACCCACAGCATGCTCAGAGAAGGAGTTTGAGATTCAACTGGGAGAACTCACTGACTTTGGGGAGAAGTCTCAAATCACTGTGAACCAGGCACTTAGGAAGAGGGACATGATAAATTTTGTTAGTCAATTATCAGCGTATTTTTGACCTTGGGGTTGAGGTTTTGATGAAGGTTTGGCAGTATTATTCATTTATTGGAATTGTTTTGCCCAGTTTTATGAGTAAGTGTATCACTCAACTCATACCTGCAGCAGGAAGGATAAACCTCCCTACTCTTTATTATTTTAGTGCAAAAATTGTAACCAAGTGCGTGAATGACACGATAACTTTTCAGACAAGGTTAGTGGCAGATCATCTGCCAAGATCCTGACAAGTAAGCAACTTCCAGTAGGACAGGTAAATCAATCTTCCAGAAGGTTATGATGATATAAGACCTATGCGTGGGTGAGAACAGGAACATTACAGAGCAGTGAGGGTGTGCTGAGTTCTTGTGTGGGGGATGCCATTCATGTTTTTGTTCTGAGTATCCCCTTCTCCTAGACCTGGCTCACTTTTTTTGGATGCCCCAGATGTGTTCAGAATTAAAAGGTGTAACAGAGGATTCTGAGTAATACTCTATCATCTGGGACAGGTTATGCAACTGGATGCTATTTTAACTCTACTGACAAATTTCTTTTCATTAGGAAAGAAATATATATGCTGCACTATAAACACATTCTCATCTAAACCATGTACATGTTAGATAATACTGTAGGAATAACCCTTTGGATTTTTCCTGCATTAATCAATAATGGATAGATGAACTTTTCTTGGCTTTACTTAGCAGAGTAAACATAAAGCTAACAAGTAACTTAAAGTCAAGAAAATCAGACAATGCTGGATCACGTGAGCTCAAACCTATTGCAAAGAAGCTTCTATGCCCTGTTGGCAGTCACAGTTCCAATCCCAATTGGCTGCTGCTTTGAAGTGGTAATTTATTTCCTCTGTTTCTTTCTGGCCTGAGAGATGCCAGTGACTTCTGACATGCCATCTCCATCACAAATGCTACATTGGTGTTTTGCTCCTCAGTTACCTGTCTGTGTAGAATGGAGTGCAGTTTTACCTGACACACCCCATGCAGTTATAACACTTTGGTAATCTGTGGAGAAGTAATGTGTAAATGTGATCATTCATAATCGGTGGCACGAAGTCCATGCGGAGGCCGGTCATGAGTGGTGTATCCCAAGAGTTGATGTTGGTGCCAATATGGTTTAACGTCTTTGTTAATAACATAGATGGTGGGATGGAGTGCACTCTAGTAAGTTTGCAGACAATAACTGGGAGGAGTGTCTGATGCACCAGCTAGTTGTGCTGCTCTTCAGAGCGACGTGGGTAGGTTGGAGAAATGGGCTGACATGAACGTCCTGAAGTTCAACACAGAGAAAAGCCAGGCCCTGCACCTGGGGAGGAATAACCCCAAGCCCCAGTACAAGCTGGGTTCAAATAGCTGGCAAATGGCTTTGCAGAAAAGGACCTGGGGGTCGTGGTGGACACCAAGCTGACCATGAGCCAGGAATGGGCCCTTGCAGCAAAGAAGCCCATCAGCCTCCTGGGCTACATTAGAAAGAGAGTAGCCAACAGGTTGAGGGAGGTGATCCTTCCCCTCTACTCAGCCTTGGTGAGATCAAAGCTGGAGTGCTGCATCCTACGCTATGTTCCCCAATACAAGAGACATATTGGCATACTGGAAGGAGTCCAACAAAGAGGCACAAAGATGATTAAGAGATTGGAGCATTGATCATATGAGGAGAGGCTGTGAAAGCTGGGATTGTTCAGCCTGGAGAGGAGAAGGCTCAGGTGGATCTTACCAATCTGTACAAACACCTGATGGGAGGGTGAAAAGAAGATGGAGCCAGACTGTTCTCAGCGGTGCCCAGTGACAGGGCAAGAGGCAATGGGCACAAACTGAAACACAGGAAAATCCATTTAAACATAAGAAAAATCATCTTACTGTGAGGGTGCTCAAACATTGTAACAGGTTGACCAGTGAGGCTGTGGGGTCTTGGAGATATTAGAAAATAGATATTAGAAATCCAAGTGGACATAGCCCTGAACAACCTGCTGTAGGTCACCTTGCTTTCAGTGAGGTGGTGGTGTCAAACTCGATGACTTCCAGAAGTCTCTTCCAGCCTCAATGATTCTGTGACCTGGATATAATCCGAAAAATCCTCACTGTAAGCACCACCCCACAGAACTTGTGTTTTCATAATAAGAATAATGCCACAGCAGATATCCTAGAGTCCTGCTTTTCTGTAATAACCCACATACTCAGTTGCTTCCTCTCAAAAAGAATCCCTGCTGAAATTCGTGGCGATCACAGGGAGCATACCATAGGAGCAGCTGTTTTATCTGTGAGTAGTCCCGGTGCTCTCATAACTATGCTACTAGCCAAGATAGCTCTAACCTAGTTTCTTGAGGTGTGTTGCTCCCACTGCTTGATAACCATGGACAGGTTATTCATAATTCATGGGATGGCTGTTTTTAAAGAACTTGACGACCTGTCAGATTTGCCCCCTGAGATGGTAGATATCTAACATTCTCTGTCTCTCCTAAAAATAAATTATTTGTAAATTGTCGTCTTTTGGAAAGGAGTGATAATGCACCTTCACACAATTCTGAGATTTGGGGATTTACCAAAACGACTGGGGATGACCAATGAACTTTAATTAATGTTTAGCATTTGTTGCTTGCTGCACAGCTGAACAATTAACACCATCATCATTATGGAACACACCCCCCTCCCCCAATTCTTTATCGATGGTGTTTATTAACATTTATCCAAAAGTCTTTTTTTTTTTTAAATGAAAATCTATTCAAGGGTCTTCCCTTCCTTCTGACTTTACTTAGTATTTGCCACCTCTCTGCTCCTTGGGTGTCTCTTGTGTTAATATAGTCAAACACACACAAATGTTCCTTCTTTTCTCCAAGATACCTGTTTATTAGATGATCTGGTGAATTCACTGGTGAATAGCTTACAAATTTGGTTTGATACTGAGGTCTCCTTTCATTTATCTTGAATGTGATTTTGCACATAAAGTTGCTGGTGAGAACTTGGATGGATTTTCAAAAGCAGGACTTTGAACACTGAGGTGCAGAAAGCCTTAGAGGACCGTGTCCAAAATTGCTTGCTCATAGGTGCCCAGGACATGTGGGAGACACACATCTGTACTCCAAGCTCTGGCTTCCATTTCCAAGACCAATTTTTGAGGAAGTTGTAATATAAAATACTGTTGGCACAAACTGTAATCTGTGTAACCATTTGGCTTCTATTTCCAGTAAAGCGAGCAGACTATCATTAGTAACAAGCATATGTCTTTTAAAAAATAATTTACTTTATAACTATGGTGGAAGGGTGGCATGGATATTATTCATATATCAAAATTATTCAGATTGTGCCTTCAAATATGAAAACATTTTTGATATGACAAGTTATAGAGATCTTCACTTTTAGGAATGAGCTTTAGTTGGTGAGAAACTCTGGCTGAAACAAATGAAAGAATCCGGTAATACAGACTGGGTGAGGACCTGCGTCCTCTCATCTCCTAGCCTCTTGTCTGGACCAGGAGAAGTGGGCATCTTTTAACCAGCTCCAATAATATTTTTGCTGTGCAGGCATTTGTCTGTATTTACAGTGAATTCAGAGCATGCTTCCACTGCTGGTCCAAACAAACTGCTCCCCTGAGAGCTGACTCTAGGCAGAAGTACTGGGACGTAGCCCTGCAAGCTGCCTCATCTCCCAGCCCTAAAGCAGTACAGGGGAGGGAAGAAACAACCCTACAGTTTTCAGGCCCACTGTGCTGGGTCCGGTGGCCTTCCTGGCTCCTGTATGCTTGGGGCCTTCTGCCCATGCTCCAGGTGTGTTGCAGACATGCCAATGGGCAGCCTGCTCACTGCGGTCAGGTCATGGAGTCATACCACGTGGCAAGGAGGGCTGGTCCCCCTGGCGTGGCCTGGGCCCGGTGGGAATTCACAGTTGCTGTTTGCTTCCTCTTTGACATAAGCAAACTGCAAATGACCCTGAAGCAAGTACCCTTATGGTGCCCATGCACCTGTCTAATTTACGACTATTGCATGCAGTTAGAGTCACTGCATCTTCATGCTCTTCACCAACTGGGAAGAAAGGCAGTAAAAGAAAATCTCTTACTTTATTGCACACAAATATCCACTTGTGAAATAATGTTTTTTGGTAGTAGTTTATAACAATTTGTCAAAAGCATTTCTATTCCCTCTACTTTATGTTGAAATTGCTGATAATTCATGCGTGTATTTGCTTTCACCATACCCAAAATGCTTAAAAAGTTGAAGAATCCAGGAAGACTTTCAAATTGGTTTATGTCTTTTGTTTTAAAGTTACCACTGATGATCAATATTTCTGTTTATTATTTCAGAGAGTAGTCCTATGGACTGTCACTGTGTTCCCACTCTTTGAGATAATTACTTGCCTTAAGATACTGCTTTCAGAGCAAGGGAGGAATTTCCAATATCTTATTTTTAAAGACCTGCAAAATTAACTTTTAGATTTCTGTTGAGCCTTGCATATTTCATATGTCAGACTGTGAGATAATGCTACAAATTGTATCTGAGCTAATCCCACTCTCTGAACTGCAATTACTGTTGTCTGACTGTAGGAAGAGAACTAGCTCTGTTGGAGCAAGATGCAGATCCGCATTGCTAGTGTTTCTATAATATCCATCTTGTATGCTGGTGGCATGCTAGAATAAATTGATCTGGTTCATGCACAGATTTACTTCTTAATGAAAAAAGTTTAATTAAGAAGATCAGCGTTAATTTAAAGTCATTAAAAACCCCTTAACATATTGTTGTAGATTTATTAGTGCTAAAAAGCTTGTTATGTGTTCAAGCCTGTTAGCATGAATAGTGACACATGAACCTATGTTATGTTTGCTTATAATATTCTTTGCTGACATCAAAAACGTGTAATAAGTATGCAACCTGATCAACTTTTATTTTGATGGAGTTGTCCTCTATCTTTGTTGTTCTTTGCTGTTTTATTGACTGCAAGTTTTAGCCAAAATTGGGAGAGAGGATGAAAGGCTGAGAAAGTCAGCATTTATATAGAGCCCAGTGGGACTGTATTCACTTTGAATGCAAAAACAGGGAAAGCCATGCCTCTCTGGCTTATTTTGCATAGTTTCTCTTCCATATACAGGTACAATACAGTTTCAGTCTTAATTGTTCATATTATTTCTAGTAGCTGCCTTGCAAATTGTTTTCTCTTAAACAGGACACTGCCACGTTATCAGTTGGGGATTTCTTTTGTTATGTTTAGTACTTTCAGGCTCTGACATATCATGTAGAGAAATAATGTTTATAAAGTAGACATTAGGAAAAATCTGATAGTGACAGATAGCTTGGGGGAATTGTAAAGTCTCCAAGAAGGGACATCTGTGGGAACAGGTTAGACAAGCATGTCTGGGTGCATTTCCATACCATCACTCCTGGGCAGGGTGGTGTCAGGTACCGGATGACCTAATAGTCCCTCCCAGCCCTTCTTTCCTCTCGTTCTACATGTTATGCATTTTATGTACTAATGAGCGCCAGGTTTCATGCAAAAGCTGATCTTTCTGGCAATGGGGATTTGTGTATTTTTTTTCACAGCCTGGCTGTTACTTCACTCAAGAGTTTAAAATGTTATTCATGTTTTCAGTGGAGGTGGATAACTAAACAAAAAATTAACCAGATTCATAATTGCTGTAAATTTGCTTTGTTCCACCGAAGTCTAGGCAGTAATCCCAATTTCACTCCATCTAAGGATGTGAACCAGTATTTCCTGTGCACCAAAACATTTGTTAAAGATGGTGATAAAGGCTTTTCAAGTGAGTAGATAATGGAGGTGGGCATTTCTGGAGGCTGACAATGCTATAGATGCAAAACCATTTGCCTATGATTTTTAATATGCTATCATCAGATGGGGTGTGCATAGGTATTTGGACTTTTTGAAGTGTCAAATTGTAACATCCTTAGAAATTAAATGTGATGTTTAAGAAAGTTACTGAATGTTAATGGATTTCTTCATTTGTTTTTTCTATACTGGGTTTCATTCTAAAGCAATTCAGGAAAACAACAGAGGAAGCTATAAACATTTTGCGAATATTAAGATGAAGTTCCAGAAGAACTAATGAGTATGTAATTGGAAACGCAAATTTGCATACAAATTTGAACACGATATTTCAAAGCTTGCAAGCATCAAAGTGTATTAAAATGACAAGCTATCCATGCCAATGTACAGTTTTTATTTTAAATGGGTGAAAGAATAAAATATAAAGGTTTTACTTGTGAGATGGCTAATTATATCAAATTGCTTTAGGCAAAAGGCAACATCAAGTCGTCATGACATGCATTTGCTTTGCTTTTTTTCTTGTTATTGTATGCAATTTCTGTGTACCTTGGGGATCAGAGAAGTGAAACATGTGTCAGGCATATTAAGATAATAGAGAGTCAGTTTTCCATCTAGCAAACAGTAGAGGCATCCTTTACTCCTATTTTGAACTCTAGGCAAATATGCATGTATGAATCATCTTCATTTCGTTCATGGGGCATAGTAGAAACTAGCTTGTCTCTGCTTTGCTGACCTGAAACTCCAGAAGCTGCCCTGGCTATGAGTGACAAAGTCCGCAAGTCCCTGAGTGAAGAAGTGCTATGCTGAAGGGAAACTAGTGTGGGTGTCACTGCTCTAACCACAGGAAAGTGTGCACAGATGCTGCAGCAGCACTTGGCTTCACTCTGACCAAGGCTCGCCCCCTGAACTCCCCAACTCTTAAATTTGCCTACTGCAGGTGGAGAAATGGGGAGCCAGAATGGATTCAGGGTTGTACTATGGTGCTTGTATGCTGTCATGCTGAGCTGATGCTGCTGCACTCAGCCGTATGAGCTTCCTGGCTCATGTCACACTAACTCAGGGTTTTCTGCACCATATTTCATTACTACCTGCCACTTCCTTGGTATGTTCCGCTTTGCATCAGGACTGTACTAAATCCTTCATTGCTAGAGTCCTCTCCTACTACCTTCACTTGGGAGCTAGAAAGGCTGTTACATCTGGCTAAGTAAAACATGCAAGTGGTACATGAAATGAGTAAGTGGTAGTATCTAGTTTTTGACTGTCGCTTGGGTGTGCAAAGTAATCCCCTGTATAGTTGGCAAGAGGTTGAAAAAAAAGGGCTTGTGCAGAAAAGTAAAGAATAAATAGTGATGGGCTTTTAAAGGCAGTGAAGAATGTCAGGCAGATTCCTCACATCTGCAGAGGACACCAGGTCATGGCAAGCATTCTTATTCATGTGTGAATTTTCTGCAGTTTTTAAATGCAACTGCACCTGAGAGTTCAGCAGGTTTAGTGGTGTAATGCATGGCAGCAATTTTGCAGAACTGTAAGAAAAGCGTGGATCGGTGCTCCTCTCTTGACTTAAATTCCAAACAGAAATATATCAGAGAAATTCAATACTAATACAGCAGGGTTCTTACATATTGACTTTGTCTACTTACTGACCTTCGGCATTGAGGCTTTGTGAGGGAGAGGCTGTATGTATATATGAGGTGGCACTTAGTTCTGAGAAACAGCCTGACTGTGAAGGCTACGCAAGGCCAGCTCTTTTCTGCACCTATCTAGTAGGAGGCAATAGGACGAAAGTGAAGCTGATCGTGTAAACAGCTGCCACAAAAAACCTGTTTCAGCAAAATGCACTGAGTGGACATACGATAAAGCGAGCACCGGATCAAATTATATGGGTTAATAAGACTTTCCCTGCATAGAAAGGTGGTTGATTTTGAACTGCTTCCATTCCTATCAGTGACATACAGGGTTTAGCTAGAGTAGAAGGTCGTTTTCTGTTGTTTTGCTCTGGCAGTCTTGTCTAGGGCTTCTAAACCCTGTAGGACTTCAGGAAGCAAAGTGCTAAGTGCAGGGTTAATTTGTAAAGCTAATATGCCTAATTTCATAGCAGACCTAGAGTGAATCTAAGTATGTGTTTAGAGTTCAGGCCAGGTGAGGATGGCTACTCAGGTAAAATCATGCTGCTTGTCCTTGAATTAGATGAAACCAGTAGCAGGAATCATGTAAGGTAGTGTTTGCAGGGTAGGACTTAATATCCTTCAAAGCTCTTCACAGGGTTTTGCATAAACTAGCAATCTTGTACACTTTTTATTAATGCTTAATTTTCAAACAACAAAAAAACTTACAAAAAATCAAAATTAATATATGATTTATTGAGTTAAAAAAGAGCCAGCATTAGGTGTAAGAAAGTAGCTGCTGCTATTCTTGGATGATGTGTGTTGTGGTTCTCTTTATTCTGCTTCTATGCTAAATGTAGGAACTGCTGTCTTGTAATCATGGGACTATGTTCATCAGGGCTCTCCAGTGCAGTGCAGAGTAATATTGTGAGTGATTTATAGAGAGAAGCAATTATGTGAGGCTAAAGCCTGTGTTACTGTTTTAAAGGGAAAAAAAAAAAAAAAAAGCAGCCATTTAGCATGCAGAGCAGGAAGCTTTGCCAGATTTATCTCCCCAAGTTTCCTTAGCATGTTGCTCTCAGTAACAAGAAGTCACTGGAGGGTTATAGAGGAGTGAGAGGTTCCCTCAGGATGCTGCACCCTCTGTTGAAGAGCAGTTCCCTCTTGAAAGACGGGTACTTGCCACACAACTATACAGGTCTTCAGGATGCCATAATCCATCCCCTGCACCAATACAAACATCCCCAAAGACACTGGCAGAGGGCTGAAATAAACATTTTTCTGCCACGAGCTGTAGCACAAAATGGCTGAGACAGAGAAAAGCGTACATTTAAGCTGAACATCACTAAGCAATCTCTGCCAATGAAATATGCTGAAGAAACTGTTTGAAAGGCATGGAAGTACCAGTCTTCAGGAATTTTAAAAAGACTAGATAAAATACTGCAAAATACACGGGGGAGAGAAATGTTGTCCTGTCAAGGTGACAAATAACCAAATGTATTTCTTTCATCTCCAAACTTCCGGGACATACTCTGTTATTTTCTGTATTTAGTGTATTGTAGGCTATCAAAGCCACACAGAATCATTATTTGTTTTTCTCTGGTGAGACACAAGCTGAGTGCTTCTCAGGGCTGCCTCTGAACCTAGTATAGTTGTAGTAGAGGGTATTTTTTAGCAGCTGCTGCTGAACAATTTGACTGAAATGTTCCATGGGATCAATGTGGATATCTTCTTGAATTGTGCATGTAAATTGGCCACTGTTTTTCCTAATCTTTTACCAAAGGTTTCCTGGAACTTTTAAGCAGGAGGAAAATGGGGAGTTTGGGGGTGGTTTTGTGGGTTTTGTTGTTTTGTGTGTGTGTGTGGTGTTCTTTTTTCCTCCAAAGTAGGAAAGCATGGTCCTTGTAACCTTGTGGGATGTTGATCAGGATTTGTGGGATCTGGCTTGTAACTTCAAGTGGCATTGCAATTACCAGACACAGTCCCATCTAGAATAACGCTTCCTGATGTCTAACAAGCATGCCATTTTGAAACTTTGGAAAAACCTGAATACTTAAAAATTCTGATTGATTAGAAAGGATTTGCTAGGTTTTTTCCTCTTGCTTTTCCCCTGTGGCCCCGTTTCTTTCTCTACCTTCTGTGATTGCAGAATATAAGAGAAAACCTCTAGAGTCAAAGAAATTCCCCCAGCGTTGTTTAGACATTATAGAGCTGTGTTGGTAACACAACATACACGCAGCAGTGCTGGGAACACAGTCAGTGTCTTGGAGCCCTAGATCCATGCATTTTCTGTTGCACCTCATGAGATCCCTCATATCAGTACTCTCTCTTGCACATCTTTCATTTAAGCCTGCAGAACATCCTGAACAAATTATCGATGACTATTTGTAACACCTCAGAGCCTTAGCAAGCTCTTTGGTGTGCAAGATCCATCATTTAATTCTGTATTTGGACAGCTGCTCAGACAGTGAAGGCCTCATTGTGTTACTTTTCACACATTTAGATGAATTTTTTCCCCCTGTTTTTGTGGCTGTGCGTTTTGTTATTTCCTTCACTTTTCAAGCAACAGTAAATCATATGCAGAGAAAGCTGCTAGTCCTGCTAGGTGTGATCTGGGGAATGGCCAGTTGGCTGGAGCACACCTGGACCTATTGCTTGCCCCTCAGAGGCCTCTTTCCCAGCACTGAATCCATGTGCGAAGGGGATGGGCCTGGTAGGTGGATGTTGTACCTCGATGTGGCCAGACCCAGGAGCTGCTGACTTGCCTTTGGATGATTGGGGCAGGCATCCTGGTGTTCTGTGCCTACCAAAAAAAATACTGGGCTGTGCTGGCCTACCCCTGCTGGAAGGCAGAAGAGAGAAAATAGATTCTTTACTGAAATTTTGTTTCCTACTATAAAGTAAACCAGAGTAATATTTAGTATCATAATATTTAGTATCAATATTTAGCATCATAAATAGATTCTTCCACAAGAGAAATACCTAAAATGGGTTTGATGATGAATATTTTGGTAACAGCCTGAACTGAAAGACTCTAAAGGTTGGACTGCTGTATTGCTTCTCATTGCTTTATACAACAGTCATCAAGAACGGCATGCATTGCCTGCAGTCATTACAGTGCCTCTGACTTTGCATCTCCTACTCCCAGAGCAGGGAATCTAACAGGTTTTCTATCATAAGAGATTGTACCCCTCTTCACTGACACAAAGCAGATTTTGCTAGCAAGAAACTTGCATATTTAGCCAGGTGATGTAGCCAAACTAGAGATGCTTTCCTTCCAATTTTTAAAGGTTTCTTTTCCCATAATCTCCCAAATTCAGAAGGACTCAGGTGTGAGTGCCCCATGTGCATGCTGAGTCTAAGATACTCCCTGCCATTGTTAATGAGTGCTCAAAAAACCAACTCTTCTCACAAGGAGTCACAAAATACATTTGTTTGTTGGATTGCATCTTCCCATCGCTTTGTGGACTTATTTAGCAGGTTGTTACAAACAAAAAAGCTATCTGAGCCCTGCCAGTCTGTATAGTCTAGGTCTCAGTACATCACAAATTACAAGGATGTTGAAAATTTCTCTTGCATCTAGGTTAACATTGATGCTAAACATTACCTGTAGCCTATTTTTACTTTTTGTTATGAAACTGTTGCTAGGATGGCTGATGAAGATTATCAGCCTCCTTTTCTGTGGGTAACTACTATTACCTACTTTAAAAAAAAATATGTAAGTAATTAAGATAACACCTTTTAAAGTATAACACCTATTACAAAATGCAAGAGGTGTCTGTCAGTAAGCCAGCCACCTGTGAAGATCATTTTAAAACAGATGGTGAAGAAACAATTTAGCCAAAAAGTCAAAATCATGGCATAATCCTGGAAAATATTACCTGATGTTTATTATTACAGTAGCTATGACCCCCAATCATTTGTGCATTCATAGTTATTTGTGCTCACTCTTTTGAATGAAATATTCATTATGGAAAGGTGCTTTCTGGCATATGTGAGTGTAAAAGAAAGTTGCTGCAACACAAATTAGTCCATTTTGGTCCAAATTAACCACTGACTTTCACTTTTCTTGTGTTTGCTGTCTTGCATATTCTGCATATAGAGTGATCTGCTATAGGGGAACAGATGTTGTGTGTTGGAAATGGATATGCAGAAAGGCATAACTTCTTCCTGGTACAACTTCAGGTGTTGAATTAGAGATATTTGCATATACAAATCAATCAGTTTGCAGTGTTTGCTTTAAAATCTGCTCAGCATGTTTTGCCTAGGTCAGTTGAGAGGACTAATGTGAGAAGTCTGTTTTCTCTCAGTATTTGCCCTAGTAAATCTCCTAGTGAAGGGTAAGGAGTGGCATTATTTGTCAGTCTAAAGGTAATGGTAACCATCTTGGCTTGGGTTTTGATATTTCTTATACCTGGTACTTACAGCACATCTTAGGGATCAGACTGAGCAAGTATCATGGGGAAGGATGAGCAACCTGTTCACCATGAACAAGGTGCTTGTTTTATCTGGTCTTTATTTCCATGCAGAGCTTGATTTTTAACAGGTTTCCCCTACTACCACCTCACCTCCAGGGAAAAGAGTTTGTTTTCTTTTAATAATTTATTTTCCAAACTAGTAAAAAAAATGCTTAAGAAAGTCAATTCTGATCATGTTGCCGCTGATCTTCACAATGTATATGAGTTGAAGGGATTTGGCACCTCAAACATTTTCCTGTTTATAGATTACTTCATTATCACCATTTGAAATTTCAGACACTGGAAAAAGGACATTCCATGTATTTTTCCTTAATGTTAGATCAACTGATGACTGATAAAAAAAAATTGTTTGCAAGAGGTGCTGCTCTTCAGGCTATTTTTGGGGTACCTGATAAAATATTGTGAGGTTCAGGACATTTAATTTACGTTCTTTATCTGTGTTCTGAAGATTTTGTCCAGGGAATGAGGACTACTGTCCTCATAAATTCTGAAATTCATGAGATGATAACTCAATTTTGAAAAATCTATTAGAAGATTTTTTTTTTCTATCTTTTATTTGCTATGCCTACATCATCTATGAATCTGGAAACAGAGATAAGCATGAATATACATTAGTAGTATGAAAGTATATGGTGGAATTAAAATTTACTTTTGAATTCTGTCAATTTTTTTTGCAATATCTTGCTTTCTAACAATCAATTTATTTTATATGACAGAAAGTTATTCTAGTAATTTTTATACTTCAAAGGATTTTCTGGGCTATATTTTAGAAGGCTCTCCAGGATTCATTTTTAGCTGTATTTTAAAAACTGTGTTAAAAACTGTAAAACTGAGTTTTTACAGTCCCATGTAAGGTTAGTTTATTTTGTGATATGTGAAATATACATAATGGAAGCAGCCCTTAAGGGCTAAATTAAATCCCACCGGCTTTCAAAGCAGAGCTCCTAATTACTGTCAACCCCTGAATACAGATAAATTTGAACTTTTATTTCCATTGGACTGTTAATAATCTATTAAGAAAATAACTATGAAAATAAAAGTGAACATGAGGAAGATATAACTCTGGATGAGAAAATAATAACATTTCATGTGTAGTGAATTACATATGCACAGTTAAGTCCTTTGCTATACTGAGGCCAGAATGCTTAAGCTTAAAGAATAAACTCATAGGGATAAAATGATTGAGGGGGGTGGAAAAAGCAGGAAACAATGGTAAAATGGCCTTTGAGCTAACAACCATGCTTGTTTTCCTCTTTCAAGTTCTATAGAATCATAGAATCATTAAGGTTGGAAGAGACCTCTAAGATCATCGAGTCCAACCGTATAATTGGTGTCTAGAATCAGCAGACAACTTGTTGGGCAATGTTTTGCCTGCAAAAAAGCTCAAAACAGCTCTTCGTGAGATGGTATCAATCATACATTTGCCAGGTGATAGTGCTGAACTAGGAATGTTAGAATATCCGTTGACAAATTAATGGACAACGAATGCTACCTATTAGCTAATCAAGTAATGTCATTCACATAAAAATAGCACTAACTCATTTCATTACCACCATCCCTTCAGTCCAAGCGTTGCAACCAAAATAGAGGACGCAGCTCAGACCTGCAATCTAGAGATAATAATGTGTGGCTGATTTGGCTGTTAAAAATTGAGGTAAGCGTTCCATTGGGATATTAAGAGTACAGAATTGGGGAAGAATAAATATGCCAAAAGGTTATTTATAGATAGTAAGTCAAAAGTTGCAATAGTAAAACTTAATACAGAAGTGATCCCTCCTAGCCATCTTTTCAGCTCCAGCTCAGTGGTTTGAACAGTACTTAGACGCTTGTATTACATAGAATAAGCTATTTCTTTTTACAGGGAGAGCTCTCACCCACTTTCTTTCTTTTACCTTTCTGTCAAGAGGGAGATAGATTGGTGGAGCCGCACCCTACTGTCCCTGAGGCAGAGGCAGCAGATGGAGGCTCCGGGAGAAGCAGAGGATCCCCTGCCTTCTTGCCACCAGGTAGAAAGAGGGGACCTAAGCGACGGGGGGGAATGGAAACGGGTCCCTGCTCGGGGTGCCAGGCGAACCCCAGCCCGGCCTCCCTCACCTTCCCGGTTGCCTTTACACAACAGATATGGGGCCCTGGAACTTGAGGGCCAGGCAAATGAGGATGTAGACGAAGGTCCATCCAGGGGGTCGCCTAGGGTGAGGCAGTCAGCCCCACGCATTATGACTGC
>NW_008794452.1:2304496-2327458 GCF_000699145.1 Aptenodytes forsteri
TGTTTAGCCTGGAGAAAAGGAGGCTGAGGGGAGACCTCATCGCTCTCTACAACTACCTGAAAGGAGGTTGTAGCGAGGTGGGTGTCGGTCTCTTCTCCCAAGTAACTAGTGATAGGACGAGAGGAAATGGCCTCAAGTTGCGCCAGGGGAGGTTTAGATTGGATGTAAGGAACAATTTCTTTCCTGAAAGAGTGGTTAAACATTGGAAGAGGCTGCCCAGGGAAGTGGTGGAGTCCCCATCCCTGGAGGTATTTAAAAGACGTGTAGATGAGGCGCTTAGGGACATGGTTTAGTGGGTGGTGGTGTTGGGTCAATGGTTGGACTCGATGATCTTAGAGGTCTTTTCCAACCTCAATGATTCTATGATTCTATGATTCTAAGTGGCTAAGACTAGGTGTTTCTAGACTCTTGATCCTCATGGACCACTGGTCTCTTCCAGTATGGGAGTTCACAGTGATGAATGCATGTAGGTGCCCGTGGCTCCCTACATCAGGCACTGAAACATGCGATTAGACATCAGAAAATATCCACGGTACCTTGCAGCCATTGTTTTCATATTTTGCATTTTAATGCATTTTTTAAAAAAGTCAGGATAAGAACAACTTTGAGGCCTGTGAATCCACTGGAGAAAAGCAACTTCCTCCTTTGCATCTCAATTATTTGTCTCTTGGACTCCACCCGATTGGAGACAAAGAGGTCTGAGTTCACACCTGACTTGTGTCATGGCCAAATCCTTAGAGGAACAACCTAGATCTTTCTTGTTTTATCATTTTAAAATACATGCTGTGACAAGTCTCCGTTCATTTTCCAGGAAGGTACTTGTTCTTGTCTATGGAGAAAGAAACTGCGAATTTAAGTTTCAGCTGCAACTCCGGAAGGTGAAAATGAATGAAGTGTTTTAAAAATGACATCTTCCAAGCAGCATCCCTTTCTGACCCCATGGCTCTCTGGTGCCAACATTAATATTTGTTACTAGGAAAGTGAAAACTATACCCTGGCTTTTTGTGTTGAAAGTGCTATGAAATTATCACTCTCATTAGAGGAGGAAATAGAAATCTGTTCTGTGGGTGAGGGAAATAGGCCTATTAAAATATTCTTTTTCTTCAGTTGCCATTTATTCCGAAGAACATTATTTTGATAAGCAGGTAGAAATAATTTCTTTTAATCCTGGGGTCCTTCTGATTATTTAAGTCTTTTTCACATGCTATTTACAGTATGTAGTTTAAAAACTAGTTTCAGCCCAAATCAGTATGCTTGTTTCCACAGGGAGACAGTGCTTCTCGGGTGTAAAAGCTGAGTGTTTTGCCTCAGTGAGGACTGCAGATTTTAGCCCTAGCTCTGAGTATTAAACGCAATCCTGTTTTAGTGTACCATAGTTTTTACTTGCAGTGAAAACTTAGTGCTGTAAAAGTAATATTTTTTGAATTAATTAAAAAAGTAAAACATCACCTAGCTTAAATGACTCACAGTAGCTTACTTACGGTGGATTATCATCTTACATTTCACCTTTATATCATCTTAATGTTATTTCTGTCCTAGGCAGTGTAATAAGCTAGTCCATTTAAATAAGCTCATTGCTTGAATATTGGGAAGAAAATTGAGTAAAAAGTCATTTAAAAAGTCAAGTTTAGAGCAGCTCACACTTCCCCTTATATGTATCTGGCCTGATATAATGAAACTGGATTCTCAGAAATTACATGCTAGTAAGAAGAGGGAGAGCCACTTGTTTCCAAAAGATTTTTACAAATGATCCCAGCGTGGCACTGGTACTCCATGAGCTCCAAACTAACAGTTCCAAGGAGTTAAGAAGCCCTGAATGGAAACTTTCCACCCTGATTGGAAAATGGTGATTTGACTAAATTGAACTTTGTGAATCCTCCTGACACTTTTGATTCAGCACAGATAAAAAGCAGGTTTGCCTAAACAGATTCTTGCCAGACAGCAGCCTGGAAGGTAAGCAGGCTGTCTGTGACCTCCATTAGCAGTGCTGCGCTTTCCAGTGTCCTGGGGGGTATTTTAAACCATCTGCAGTCTGAAGGTAAGTAGGCAAATCCCAATCTGACTGATCTGCTTTCTGGCTCCTTCCTTGCCTGGCTTCTTACAATTCTCCTCGTCTCCCTGGATAGTGATGAAGATTGTTAACATATTTCTATTTGGCACAAAATTTTATGTTTACATTGTTAGTATTAAAAATATTTTTCATAATGAGAACTCTCCTGTAGAATGGAAATTCCAGTTCCTACCAGGAAAACAGAGAATTGATCTAGGGACCTTGTGGCCTTTTTAGTGCTGTGCAGTATGTTTACACACACACTATATTTCTTGAATTAGGAAAGCTGTTAAGTAAGTGCTTAAGCAAACCTCTTTTAGGAAAGTATTCAATCAATAGGGAACAAATAGTTGAATGCCAAGAGCAAATCAACTGAAAATAAAAGGATATTTTCCCTCTAGATTATTTTTTGGGGTCGCTTGTGACAAAAGGAGGCACAGCATTTGCAGATGGAAATGTTCTTCCTGAGCCGGATGTGTTTTGCAGTGTGTGATTGGAATTTCATATATACCTGAAGGAGTTTCTGTCAATGCAGGGGGCTGTGAGCGAGCTGTGGAAATGTAATCCTGGGACAGCCTCTCAGGAGGTTTTTCCCTTCAAAGTCTGAGCCCTTCAGCCAGGAATACACATTTGGTGTCTTGCATTGGGAGTGTTACGGAGCAAGAAATGTAGGTGTCATAGTTCTTATTGTTGTGCTTGTAGAGGACAAAAATTAAATGTAAATGAAGGTGGAAAAAACCCAGATCATGGTGAAGCAAACTCCCCTGGAATCTCCTCATGCACTGTCCTCCAGCTGCTCCATGGGAAATGTGACTTGCCTCCACTCTCCACTTGCATGATTATCACGTCCAAATGCTGAACCTGCAGCTCTGCCACAGGACAGAGTCAGTGGTCATGCCATAAGAGCTTCTGCTAGCCACCCTCAAACATATGCTTTAATAAATGAATTTCCAGCTGTTAAAGAAATTCTACACCTTTTGTCCTCAGCTTGCTTATGATCACGTTTAATTCTTAGCCGATGAGTAGGCTTCTCAAAGGCATCATGTTGTTCTCATGTATACACAGCTGCTGAGTTGTTCGGGTTCCAGGACACAGCAGTGATGAAGACCAGGTCAGGCCTTTCCCATCAGGGCTCAGCCATGCCTTCCCCAGACAAATGAACGCCCTCATGCCTTTTCTCCTCATGCAAATGCAGCACACAGGTCAAAAGGCTCCCTCTCTTCCTGCATGTCTTGGTACTGATCCAGTGAACCTATGTCATGCATACCTTGCATATTGGCTTGTGTTATACCTAGACCACTATGTCTCAAGATGATTAAACAAGTAGTTCACCTAGCAATTCATGTTCTGGAATCTGGTGTGATTTGGTGACCAATGAGTTTAAAAATGTTTTCCTTCTTAATGAGCCATTGGAGCTATTGCTGTTTTTCTTCATTGCCGAAACAAGCATAAGACAATGCATTAGTTCAGTAAATTGTAAGAGGGAGTAGAGATGCTGATTGACTGATATTTTGATAACATGTCTAGAATAATTGTTTTTGGAAGATGATAACACAACAAGGTAGCACGAGTTTTGTAGTTACAGATGCAGATTCCAGTGAAATCACCTCTATAAGGGCCTCTCTCTCCTTTTTGCAATCATGATAAATTTGATTGTGCTGCACTGATTATAAAGTAGACCAAACTCCATGGTTATTAACATTCCAGTTGGGATACATACTGCGTGATGGTGTTGCTGAGAGGTATATTTTTGAAACAGAGTGAAATTGCTGGCTGTGTAACAAGCCTGTCTCTCTGTGTCCTTCACAATTATATGTGTAGGTGAGTGTACACATGCACTCCCAAGTGTGCGTGCGCATACAAAAACCCCAGGTACACATGTATGAAAATGAAAATGTCTAGTTCTGTTCAAAACTGGACTCCAGTGTGAATTTTACCATCTGGCAGACAGACTGGTTCCTCAGACTTTTGAGGTCGACCTTTGCTCTGCAGTATAGTCTGATGGAGCAGAGACTAATCTGGATGTCCTGCCTCTCAGATCACTTCTCTTCTGATCATAGTCACTATCTTGTATGTGTGGTACAACAAATTCTTGTAGAAATTGGTGTGTCTGTGCAAAAAATTGTCTTTGAAAAAATGTTCCAACTCTCTCTAAAAATTGCCACTAACTTTTACAAAAAGCTGTCTTTAAAAAATAAGTGCTTTGTCCCATTTAAATTGTTCCTTGTAAAAAGGGTTTAGAAGAAATACGACTCAGATTGACTGTTTTACATTCTACTAGGAAGAAGAATGGGAGCAAGGAAGTGTTTGTGACTCAGAGAATGTTTTGTTTGTCAGCATGATCTCAGCTCTTTGGTTCAAAACCTTCTCTGTTTGACACAAACATAAGTGTGACGTGCTAGAGATTGTTCTGCCAGACAGGGGTATAACAGTGGCTGTAAGGTCAATGAGAAAAGCAGGAAGAGAAAGAAAAGGAGCCAGTGAGATGTGGCTGTAGCTAGTGCCCTTTTTATAGGAAAATGAAGAATGGGATCGTGATGATGAAATGATGAAAGACATTAGCAGCATTCAAGCATGTACAGTCAGTGTGAGGAGACAGGAAGCCACCCAGGAAAATGCAGCTGTTAAAGTCATAGAATAATTTGTGTTGGAAGTGACATCATCTGGTCCAACCATCTGATCAAAGCAGGGCCAAATTCAAAGCGAGGTCCATCTGTCTTGTACTTGGGTGCCCAAACTGGATGGAGTACTGCAGCTGTGGTCTCACACATCTCAAATAGGGGGAATAACCACTTCCCTTGATCTGCTGGATACACTGCAAATAATGCAGCCCAGGATCTTAAGTTAGTTCCTGCAGCTCCCAGTGTCTTCAAAGACCCAGGAAGACCCGGAGCAGTGGCACAGCCTCTGGAAAAAGAGGTTTGTTCAACTTTGTTGAACCTCTGCTTGTGATGAGAGTTTGCCTGGAATGGCAGGTGGCCTAAGCAAGACTACAGGCCAGAAGATTTCTTCATTAGGATCTACAAGTTACCTTCTTGCTCTAACTTATGCCCCAAGCGTCTACTGACACGATTTCTCTCACTTTTCTTTCTTTCTTTTTTTTTTTCCCCTCCTTAAAAATGCTGGGGCAACTGCTGTGTTACGCTGCTTTGGTCTTTGCACCTTTTCATGTTGCACATAGGGACATACCGACCAGTATACACTGTGGTTCCTTTCTAAAGCTCTGGCAATGCAAAGCAACCATAAGCCATCCTAACTCATAAGTTACGGTAGGTTCATGACTGCTTTAGTCAATGCTGTGCTGCAGAGGACATAGAGGATTGCAGCAACTCCTGTTCTTAATCTTTCAGCAGCTGAGAGTTCACCCTGAGGCAGATGCTCAGAGATTCATTCTGATCTTGTTTGCACCTCGGTAAGTCAGGAGTAACTTCGAGGCAGTAAATTGAATTATGTTGTGGGTGGGGGCAAGAGGCAGAGCAGACTACGTTTCACCAATTTTTTTTCCCTCGGCATTTACTTTTTTTAAGTTATTTAATTTAGAAGGGGATTAGAATTCTTCTTTGAGCTGCTTTTCTACCCATCTTTATTATTTGCTTTTCATTTGTTTGCTGCCAATACATGCTGTTTTCTTTCTTAATCACTTGCTAGCATGGTAATTTTTCTTAAAATATATTCAGATCACAACAATTTTCTGGCAAAGAAAAGCATGAAATTCACTGCCCTTGAAATCTGCATCCGTATGGAGGAAAATATACCCTTTCATATTTCACTGTCAGAAAAGAACAGTAACCATGGAGTTATACTTAGGTATTGAACCTTGCAATATTCAAAAGAGGAGCAAAATAATATATAAAGGATGATGATTTTTCTCTCGCTTATGCAGCATGTATATTATTTAACTGACAATGTTCAGATAATAATTTGCTATGAAAACCTGCATGTATTTCAGAATAATGTAGGAGGATGACACTGAACAGACTGTCATTACTGTCCATATGGCTGGGGGGGGGGGGGCCCTAACAGAGTCTTCTAGCCAGTTGTTCAGATATAATTTGCTATGAAAACCTGCATGTATTTCAGAATAATGTAGGAGGATGACACTGAACAGACTGTCATTACTGTCCATATGGCTGTGGTCTCAGACTCCCTAACAGAGTCTTCTAGCCAGTAAGAAGGCTGGAGAAAAAGCTGGTCAGATTTCCAAGTCCGTCTCACTTTCTTTGCCCTGAATGCTAATCCTGGTTTAAGGTGGAAAACAACTTCTTGAAATATTGTATAAATATAAATGCTTAGCACATGCTTTGTACTTCTGTTCTTCAAGCCGTTCTTCTCTAATTTTCGTACATTACACAGAGTGGCAGAAATTCAGAAATCACGTGGGCATCAGATTTGTGAAGAGAATCTGTAGATCCTGTGGATAATACAGTTATTATTTACCTACTTGGGAACAGCAGGATAGAGCTCAGAACTTGTTGATTTGTGTGAACAAGACCTACAAGTTTTCTCTGCTGTCTCCTGACTTTGGGAACGTAAACTTCATATGAGCTGGGGAACAGTTGTTCCTGAACAGAAAACGGACTGGGAACTAAATCTGTTGGTTTCTATAAATGAGCTTTCTGAATGTTGAATCTTTCTCATCTTTTTTAGTGTTATGAAATTGGGTATGTTAGTATATTATTTATTAGCAGAGTGAGAATGTCAAGAAGAAATATTGCAGCCAATTTCCTCATTCATTAAGTGACAGAATTTGGGAAATTATCTTGTATGCTTTGTAACCAGTGGAATTTTTCAGTGCCTTCCCAAAAATAAAATCGGCCCAATCACTGTTTTTATTTCTCTTTACCTAGCAAGGCTACTTGCATACAGTGACATCCTTATTTCTTTTTAACTCAGTTTTAACCTGTCATCCACATTCTTTATGGTAAGATTGTAACTGAGATGTTTTACTTTCATAGAAATGCTTCCTTATTCAAAAGCGGTTCCCTGGGAGACATACCAGGATATACCGATATAACTGGGTCCAGTGAATACTTACATGGAGGACAGAGGAAAGACAAGGCTGTATCAGAGATTTACTATTTCCCTTTTACGATAGTTGGTCACAAATTCCTTCTGTGTCCTTTTTTTGAATTCAGCATTAGCTGAGTAGCCTTTTAGCTACCTCTGAAAATCAACAGGTTCCAAGTTCTTCTCCTTCACCCAAATGTTAGGGATCTAGAGGGAAATCCCTTCAGCCTAAGTAGTTCATGCAATACGAGAGTTCATTCATCGTCCTCTGTTGGACAACTACCATTAGGTATATATTTTCCTCACTTTTTTTCCTTTAAATATTTAACTAGATGATTGTCTGATTAGCATTAACCTGTCATAGGGCAGCTGTTCTCAGTGTATTATCTCATTGCCAATATCTCTGAGGAAACTGAATGTTCTTAGAGAGCACGTACATGATGTCTATGTCTTCTCTGCTAACGCCATTATTTTGTTCTATCTCAGATGAATCTCTGTTCTTTTTCCAAATACACACCCTTTCTTTCCGTTGTAAGAACCTTGGCCTGGTTTGTCCCAGTGATAGAGGGGATGGCAGTGCCAGCCTTCTTTTGCTCGTCATTTCACAAGGACCATGTAGACCCCAGGGTGACCGTACTGCTGTATTACATGTCTCTGAAGCTAAAAAATGTTGTGTTTCTATTGACGCTGTCAGTCCTCTGACTGTTTTCCTGTCACCCATCACTGGTTGGTATCTATACTTCTGTAGTGTCTTGCTATCACAGTGAAGATTTGGGCCTGCTTCTTGGTGTGGAGAGAGAGTCAGTCCTGGATAGCTTCTGTCTTGGCTACTTCTTACTTTGTGTCTGCATTTTAGCACATACCATTAGGAAGAGCCCTCAGGCATGCCTGTTTGGCTCTTCCCCTTCTTTGCCGTTACCGCTGAGCACGTGATTGATGTAAGTAGCATGTTAGCAGATGGCAGATATTCTTTTCCTGTCAAATAGATAACCTGAAAAAATTGTCAGCTTTTATGAAAAAGGGGCTGGAAGCCTGTTCCTTGGCTGTAATTTATCAAAGTATATCTCATTTCTGTTTACACCAGGTACTCACATGGACCCCAATCTTTAATGGTTGTGCCCTGCACATTCACTGTGTTATTTCAGAGCAAATGACAAGACGACAGTTTCTTGGGCTGCCTTATTTTTCTTTGAAGAAAAGGATAATCACCATTTATCTAAAGAAAGTCTATGAGCTAGTGGTGTGTCCGCTGAATGTGTAAACAGCTGCCTAGATAGCCTATTTTTCCTCCACTCTCTGACGTAAAGCAGTCTGAGCACGATAGGGGAAAAGAACTGAGAGGCTTAAGAAAGGTCAATACAAATTTTGCTTTGAATGTGGTATTAGTTCTATTGTACTTGGATATTGCACACTGGAAAAATGCTCAGAAGATAAGTGGAAAAGTACTTGGTTTGTTATGATGTTTCAGACAGACAAGTCAATCCTGCTTTAGATAAGCAGCAAATCTAATTGGCTGCATTCACTGAAACTGAAGCTGTATCACAGAACTATGATATGTACATTTGACTCTTTTTTCTTTTTTTTCTAAAGATGTTTCAATATTTCACTGACAAATGCATCGATTTCAATAGTGTTCTTTTGATTTTTGTCAATTTAGATAAATGTGCCTGGAAAATATTGTAAATACAGCATTTTGCTTGAGGTTTTTGTACAGGGAGTTCTATTAAATGTGTACAGCCAGAGGGTAAAATTAATCTGAAATTAATAATGTAGAGCACTGCAAAAAGACTAGCAAGTGTGCTACAAAAATGGGATCTAAAAATCTCACCCAACTAAATTTTTAACATTGTACTCAGAAGGAGTGAGCAAACATTATATATTCAAAAAATGTTTGCCAAGTCTGCTGCAAGAAACGTAGACAGCTAAAAGATGTCAACAGGGAATATTGTCATAACACTAAGAATAATGTGTCATCTAGTGCTTAACATTGAACACCATGTAAACAATTAATCACAGAATAGAAACTACTAAAAACAAGCAGTAGCATGTGAGTTGCATTCACAGCCTTGCACTAATCAAGAAAGTTGTGTCTATTGCTTCCAATGGATAAATCGTTTAACCTTTTTTGACATGATATGTCAGCATCTTAAACGCCTGCATCATCGTGATGTCTGTGAGATCTTATTTCTGGAGGGAGAGTGAATACAAATGTTTATTTTTCTGCAGTGGGATGAACCTTGTAAAGAGACAAGAGTAATAAGAAATATGATTGCTAAACCTTAGGGTGAAATGCTGTTCATAATATGTAGTCTCATATACACAGATGTATAAAATAGTCATAATGCAAAGGCAGCCATTTTGCTTGACAACTTTATCACCATCTTCTACACTCAGTCCCTGAGTGACACGCGCTGAAGTTTCAGGTATTTCATAAAATGCCAAGGCATTATTGTTTTAGTTATGGTGCAAGAACTGGTAGTAGGGGGTTTCAGTGCCGCAATGTTGTGAAAAGTGGAACTCTTTGTGCATGAAACAGGTTTCGCAGTATGTCATCTTACAAGCCTTGTGTATTTTACACCATACCTATACTTTGCAAGTTAGGGAAGAACATTCTTTCTTGATGGGAAAGGTCAGTATTTTGGTACAGGAAGCTGGTCTTGAATTAAGTGGAGAGAGCATCTGGCCCAAGATCTCATAGGAGGTGGCCAGCTGGTGTCTTGGGCTAAAGGGCTGTGAGCAGTACAGGCGAAGCCCCTTGCCTGGGCTGGGCTATGCACCATCAGCAGGGCTGTGCCCCACAGGGGCTGACAGGTCACTGGCACCCGAGCTGGTGAGAACCAGCGAGTTATTGGAGGCCAGGGCTTATCAGAGCTGGGGTTACCAGTTGTCACTCCTGGTTTTCACCCTACGCACAAGCTGTCAGCCTTCTAAGAAGTGCCCTCTTTCTTCATCCATGGAAATGAAGTGTTTCGTTACTTAATTTAATGAGAGCAGGACTCTCATTGCCATAAATGAATCAAAAGCGACCTGTTTTTCTTGCAGAGGATTTTCCTCTAAGTTTCTGAGACCAAAGCAGGTCTCAGACTGAGAAGCAGGTCTGAGTGTTCTCTGAAAGTCCCACCTGAAGAGACAATTATTATAAGCTTTGTTACTGAAACTTTATCTTGCTACTGGTGTTAAATGGCTTAACAATAAGGTATTATCTTTTTGCTCTGGGCAAAAGTTGTTTCCATTTTGATAGATGTCTCATCACAAAAGTTAGTATGTACACTAGTTGATCTCGTTCACATTTGGAACTCAAGGGAAAGTTGAACCTGTCTTCATTTTGTCTAAAAAGTTCTCAAAGGCATGAAAGATTAATCTCTTATTAACATTTGCCTGAAGCTATTTCTAAAATGCATTAGTTGCTTTCTTGGAAATTAATTAATCCTAAAGGAATGATCAAGTGTTTTTAGCTTTGTGGTTTTTATACAGGGCTAGGTCCTTACTGAAAGACACAGTATTTCAATAGCAAAGCATTAAAGGGGTAAGTTCAGAGCAATGTAACTTGACCTTTTCAGATTCCCAGCTCTGTAGAACACCTATAAGACTCATTTTCATAAGTCACAAAGTGACTATTACACCATAAAGAGCAGCAGTAGATGTGCTAATATTTCTGGTATTTAAACTGGTTTCTCATATTAAAAAGATCGACTTAGAAAGACACTGAAGTCCATATAATAATTGAATATCAAGGGAGTCAGGCCAGTCTGCAGGACCCTTTTGTGCCTATTCTACTTCTATAATCTCTAGCCAGGCATGTCTGTCACTGACTTTCCTGCCAAAGACAAGGTGCTGAGTTTTTAATACATTTCTGTTGAGACTCTGTTCAGATCTCTTCAGAATTAAACACTACTGCTTTAGCGGTACTGAAGTCTCTACCCCAATTTGTGTTGTAAAATCCTTCTCATGGTGTTAAAGTCATTACAAATCACTGTCTGTAGCATTCATATTATGTTTGATAGGACAACTTCACTAACGCTGCTGCTGCTCCAGAATAGGTATCTTTAGCAAAGCCTGTGGGGAAAGCAGGGATGGAGCATTACTGGCTGTGCTGTGATGCCCTTCATAGACACTAGACTTTCTCTGATAAGTGTGAATTAAAGACCTGTAATAATGGATTTGAGTGCTAACACTAAAGGGATGAATGTCATCACACAGGGATGCAACATGAAGTACGAAACGTAAGAGAGGAATGGAAGGAAGTGTGTGAAGAAAAACTGAGAACTCGCAGAATAGGTGAAAAAGATGTGATGCACTATAATAGGATATATGCAAACAAGTAAATTTAAGTCCTACTTAAATAGGAATAATTAATTGCACAACTAATCATTATTGCAATGATCCGGAGATGTTAATGGCTCACAAACTGCATGTGAGTCAACAATGTCACGTTGTTGAGAAAAAGACAAGCATCCCAGTGAGTATATATAAGCAAAACAAGAGTCTGCAAAACAAGATAAGGCAGCCTTATACTTTACTTCATACCGCCAAGGCCTCAACCAGAGCACGGTGTCCAGCTTGTGGGCATGCATGTTAAGAAAGATGTGGGCTAGTTTTCAGAGATCCTAGAAGACAGCAGCAAGAACAATTAAGGGTATCAAAAACATGACCTCTGAGGACAGAGCTGAAGAACGGAGCTTTAGCTAGAGAAGGAGAAAATGGAGGGGAGACATGAAACTATTTTACAGCTATCTATGAGATAGCTGCAAAGAGGAAGTGAATCTTCTCCATCTCTGCTACTCTTGGGATAAAACATAATAGGCTTAGCAGATGAGATATGGGATTAGAAGCCAAGAAAACTTGCTAATGACTGTGGAGTCAGATCTGCTGGAACAGATCATGGGATTTTGGGGATGTTACGGAGTTGCTGCTGGTGTCTTCTTCGAGCCAGTAGGACAGATCATCAGAAATTGCTTCAGGAGTAGTTGATCCTACCTTTTGGCAGGAGGATATCCGAGACGATCTCCTGAGGTCAATTCCAGCAATACTGTCAATAGTATTATAAACTACACAGGGATGAGAAGGATCAAATCTATCCTATCAACTCCATGTTAATGGAAAAAGACGGACACATGCATGTATTTGGGGTTTCTCAGTCATTAGAGCCGCACAAGGGCGGATTAATTCAGCTTTCCCATTGATTGTTGCCTGCCTTGCTGCCTGGATGAGATCCCTTAGTCACCCACAGAAGGCTGCAGCAGGATTTCTGTACAGTCAGCCTCTGACCTGGGTTTTACATTAATAAACGTGGACTTTGCCTGACGTGCAGCTAATACTGAGTAGCAAGGCAGGCTTTCAACTTTCTCCCACATCTGCTAATTTATTTCCTGTGCTCTTCCAGGATCTGTGATGTGAAGCTAATTTCATGGTTTACACTGTATAGGCTCTGTAGCAGGAACAAACTTTTGTTCTGAGTTTGCACAGCACCTAGTACAACGGAGCTTCGCAGCAACACAACAAACAACAACAGTAATAATGTCAAGGAGGGAGTTGTTCCATGACTAAGAAGGGTTTTTTCTGTAGCTTTCTTGTGGCTCCGTACATGTCTCATACAATGACAGCACAGAGAAAGAGCAATCTCTAAGCAGGCCTATCAAACTGACAGCTTCTTACTCCTATTCACTGCAGGGCAGTCACATGCCAGATATTAAAAAGAATGCTTTAAAAATACCGAAATAAACAATAATGTCTGTAAGGCACCAACAGCAAAGGCAGTAAACAAAACAAAATGAAGTAGAACACACCAAGGGTGGCAGTTTTTTAGTGTTTGTTCCCCTTAAGGTATAAATCATTTCTTAGATGATTGACACATAGGATTGAATTAATCTGAAAAGCTTACTTATTTGCATCCTTTGAAAACTGTTGGCCATACATAAGCCTGGGGAAGTTACATAACTGTCATCCAGAGTTGTGCATTCACGTATTTGTCAAAGAAGTTTAGCAAAATGATGTTTCTTAATGCTTCTGTAAGAAATACTTCATAATTCTACAAGAAGGTAACGAGCCTGTTATTCCCCTGTATATTTTGAGAACATAGATGTTTACCTCTGAAGTCTAAATACAGCAACCTGAATACCCAAAAGAACAACAGTCACAATTAATTTTCATAAGTTTGTTTGTGCTTCCATTTTTAAACATTTTGATCTTCAAATCGAATCTTTGATCTTGAAGATGGAGTTTTCTTGTCCAAGAAAGTGCAGTCTAGTAGTGCAAGTGTAAAAGGCTCAAGCTTAAAAGCATCACTGTCACTGTCATTTTTCTTTATTTTGAGATTTTGCCCCAGACTCCCAGTTTCAGGTATAAGTTGCATGAAAAGGGGAATTAAATACATGTGACTTTGCTCTTTTGAACATCCATTTGTGTGTGACTCTCACTGTATGATCTGTTACAAACCACTACTTCTTGCCGCTAGCTTGGAATCCAGAAGTGGGAATCCTGCCCTAAATACACATTAAAGGGTTCAGTATTTACACTAGGACTGTAATAAATGTCCAGCAATGAGGGCAACACAGCTGGCATCTCCTGAGAACTGATTCACTGGAGGAGGAGCCCCCTTTATGTTGTTTGAGAAATTAAAATTAAGACTTGCCATTCCTTTAACTTTTAGCAAATGTGGCATCTATCCTCCTCCTATTGTCTGGCTTGAATCTGTGTCTGAGGCAGGGAGCAGAGAGTAGCAATTTTGTTAGGTGATTTGAGAGGTTCTGACCCAGCAATAGCTTCTGCTGCCATTGCTCTCCATACGCTCAGGCATATGATGTGGATAGTATTTACATAATAAAAAGAACACATAAAAATAAGGACAGTAAATGTGGGTCCTCTGGCATCATAGCATCACTTAAACACTACTGCTTTTATTACTTGGATGAAACTCAATACACAGCCAACAGCAGCAAAAGATGTGGGGGGTTGTGCGTGCAGAAGTCATGCAGTTGTTCAGAAACAAAGGCTTATTGGTTTGTTTTGTTCCTCTTCCAGTAGCTGTGATGGATAGGCCTGCAATTTCCACATTCAATACCGTTTCTTTAAATTGTTTTTTTCATGTGCTCAGCAGGGGTGTGGGGAGAACAGGTGTGTACTTGATAGACTACTGGTATTTAAGTGGTGATCTGGGAAGTGTTAGGTTTATGTTTTCTCCTTCTTCTTATGAGCAGTCTTGCGTTTTTTTTTCCTCTCATCTACTGCCTTTTATTTCATTTTTAATACCAGCTTGTTTCAATTTCTTCATGCATCTGTTTCTTAATTTCAGTTAATTTTAACTTGTTCCCCTGATGTAGGTTATTCATCTATGTATATATCGGCATTTAAGACTGAATTCTTTTCATGAGTATTTGGCTTCTCTTTGATAGAACATCAGGACACCTGTGTCCGTGTAGCCCATGTCTGCTTAGTCTCCACCTCAGTGATATGGAAAGTGTAGGCCTTAAAAGAACAAGACCATATCCAGCAAGCCTAGGTTTCAGAAATCTGTCACCCCTTCCCCTGCTCCCTCTGGAATCTCATGATTTTTTGGGCTCTTTTGGGATGTTAAATTACTCAACTCAGCAATAACCCTTTAATCGAAAAAAATTAACAGATTTGACAGATCATACTTGCTTTACCCATGTATTCTTCTTCACAAGGTATGCTATGTTCTTCTAAGAAGATGGGGTGAGGTGGGACTCACTGGGGCAGTGGAGATAATGACATAGTGGAGAGCCACTGAGCATGGTTGGGGTAAGAGGCTTGCGGAGCAGCAAGGTTTGGCAAGCGAGTTACAGCAGGGAGCCAAGAGCCTGTATCTCCTGCATAAAGACTGCAGGACTGCCAGGAGAGGTACTGAGTGGCTAGGCAGACCTCCTTGTGACTGTAGAGGTCTGGTGACAGAGTGTGCTGCTACTCGGAAAGGTACCAAGTTGATTAAAAGCAAAGACACACAAAGGAGCTCTGTGTAAATCCTTCATTTTGTGTTCTTTCTAGTTGCTTTGAGCTTTCTCCATTTTCAAGGAAACATTCCAGGCTTTATTCAGACAAAATCAGGCTTTTTTGCATTTGAAAGTCTTTCAGTCTTTTTGGGAGAGTATCCTCTGGAGGAGGTCTAGATGGATCTACCTCAGAGCACTAGCCAGCTTTCTCTCCCTCTGTCGACTCTAATGCTAATTACGGTACTGTACTTCCACACAAGCAGGTGTTTGTTCAGATGTGCCACACAGGTCTGTGCGGTTTTCCCCCCAGATAAAGCCCTTTGTCATTTTAACGTCTCTGGGAATTTGCCACCATGTTAGCAGTTTGTAGGCCATCTTCTGTCTCCTCCTGTCTGGAAGCTCTATAGGCGATGAGCTTTTGGGTTTTGATTTGGGTCTCTGTAGTCCTTAATCTCTTGGCCTCTTGATCAAGCCCTCATAATTGATATGCATTCTAATTGCTTCCAGATATACCATAGGTTTTTTAAAAATCCCATGCTGTTCACATCTGTTGTGTCTTACATGTAAAGATGTATAGCAGAACTCCTTCCTCGCTGCAAACACTGTGGGCAGTTTAGAGCATAACAAATTGTTATAGATGCTTCCCCTCAGCCAACAGATGGGTTATGTGTTTTGCATCAACAGAAAGTCCTAAACCCAGGAATACACTAAGTAACAAGTTGATAATATTTATCAGAGTTTCTTTCACTGGTTTAGGTGGTTTGCTGAATCCAGGCCCAAAGAAAATTAAATACTCGTAACACTAAAGTGTGGCTGAAGATTGAGAATTTACGTATGTAAGTCTGCATGTTGTTTTGGGCATTGCTTGTTTTATTTTCAGGACTTGTTTACATCTAGAAGATGAATTTTCTGATAGGAAAAAATGTATTGTTTCAAGTAAGCAAAAAAAGTCAAGAAACATACCTTCAAGCTAGCTCTTCAAGTTTTAGCTAAACAGTTTAACATTTCTTGAGTCTAACAATTTTGCATTGTGTAAGCACAGTTCCTGAAGACAGGCAATTTGGTAAATCTATTGTCTTCAACAGGTAAAGCAGGTGTCCAATAGTGTCAATGCTTTAAACATAAAAGTCACATAAAAGCTTTTCCTAATTATTTCAATGCTTTGTCTGTAAAAAGCATCAGCGCAGAAGAAGAAATTTATATTGTGATACGGCCAAAAAACTGAAAAACCCTGAGAGACTCCCTTGTCTCTGACACACAAAGGCAGTCACCCCAAGGAAAAGGTAAGAAGTTATCTAGGGATTTTCTTATTTCTGTCAGTCTTAATATGCCTGTCAGAGTTCAAGGAGTGTCTGGACGATGCTCCTAGTCACATGATTTAGTTTTAGGTAGTCCTGCGAGGAGCAGGGAGTTGGACTCGATGATCTTTATGGGTCCCTTGCAACTTGAGATATTCTATGATTCTATGAAAATACAGTTTGTGTGACTAAGGCAAGAAATATGCTTTAATGTTCTTTCCTTGAATTGTGGCCTCAAATAATGAATTTCTTTGTGCATAAAGACCATTCTAAAACTTTCATTTTCAAAACTTTGTGGTTACTTATATCAAAATATAGAAAAACATTTATTTAAAGTTCATCTATTTTCTCATTATCTTGTGTCTACTCTGGTATAATTAACGTACAAATGAAATAAGTTTTAAGCGCAGGGAGGAATTTTAATAGCAGTTGAGTTTAAAAAGTAGTGGAAAGAAACTAAGTCATATGTCAAATCTCTTCAGATCTTAAGTTAATAATATTGAAAATCCTGTAGGTCACGTTTACTTTTATAAAATTACCATGCGAAAACATCAGTAGGCAAAATATAATATGCATAATTGAAGCAAGTTAAATGATATGAAGAATGCCTTGAACAAATAGCTATGAGGGACATGTACTTATACATAACCATTAGTATAGCTCCATAGGTCTACTTAATTAGACTTAATTACAGTACTGCAGAAGTCAACACAGAAGCTGTGAGATGTGAAAAGAGACATTTTACATATTGCTGTGGGGATCATTGTATTTATGCAAGACATTGACATGGCTTTACTCTAAAGGGCTAATTGAGACAATTGGTTTTGACTATGCTAGTGATATGGAAACAGAGCAACTAAAACAACAGCAAGTGCCGTAGGGCTGCTCAGGAATCAGAGCTGTCATCTGTTCTGATTTGCACGTCATATCAAAAGCATTCTAACAGCTTGCTCAAAACATTTTATTCAAAGAAACACACATACACCCAACCCCAAATCTCATCAGAATATTTTAATTTCACCACGAGTAAAACATTGCATGATTCTGTCAACTTGCTTAGAAAAAAGCAATGATAAACTATTGCTACCCTGAGTCACCTAGCTGGGAAAGGGTTAGAGCTTGACATGGATATCGCTTACACTGACATAAATCTTAAGAGATTTTTGTGACAGTTAGTGGTCTTACTCCAGTGAAGAGCTGGTCTGATACCATAATTAGGTCTACAGTTTATCAAAACCACTAAAGGCAGGGTAGGATTGCAAATACTGGAGTGAAAAGAACATTTTGTAAAGTGTGAAACGTAAAAAGTTCTCTCCATGCTGTATTTTTCCAAACGCAGTAATTGCTAAATACAATCATTTTCTAAAGACAATAGCAAGGCTTCCAACATTCTCCCACAGTATTGCTCTATCCAAGTTAGGACATTACAGTCTGGCTGGGTGGACAACTAGTTGGATGGTCAGGCTCAGAAGGTAGTGGTTAATGGGTTGTACTCTACTCAGAGGCCCATGACAAGTGTACCACAGGGGTACCTGCTGAACCTATCCTTTTCAGCATCTTTGTCAATGACCTGGAGGAGGTGATGGAGTGCAGGCTTATCAAGTCTGCAAATGAGAAGCACAAGGGCACACAAGAGAACAAGAACAAATGCAAAGTCCTGAGCTGGGAAGGAAGAACCTGGAGCACTGATTCCAGCTGGGGGGCTGCCTGGCTGGGGAACAGCTCTGCTGAAAGATACCTGGGAGTCCTGGCAGAACAGCAAACTGGGCATGACCTGCAGTGTGCGCTGGCAGCAAAGAAGGCCAGCACCATCCTGGGCTGTACAAACCATGGCAGAGCCAGCAGATTGAAGGAAGTGCTTGGCACTTGTGAGACCACATCTGGACACTCTGTCCATTTTTGGGCCCAGCAATACAGGAAAGATGCTGATAAACCAAAGCAAGTTCAGCAGAGGGCCACCAAGATGGTTGGGGGCTGGAGAATTTGTCCTGTAAGGAGAGTCTAAGGAAACGGGGCTTGTTCTGCCTAGAGTTGGGAAGGTTTTGGAGGTGCCTAACAGCAGGCTGCTGGAACCCAGGAGGAGGTTACAAAGAAGACAGAGCCTCTTCACAGTGGTGTATAGTGGGAGGACAAGAGGCAATGGGCATAAATTGGAAGAAGAGAGGTTCAGCCTGGCTAAAAGGCAAACCTCTTTCCCCGGAAGGACAGCCCACAGTAGTGAAGCAGGTTGCCCAGAGAGAGTTGTGCAGTCTCCATCCTTGAAAGTTTCCATGATGCAACTAGATAAAGCCCTGAGCAGCCTGGTCTGACCCCACAGCTGACCCTTCTTTGAGCAGAACGTTGGACTAGAGCCTTTCTGATGTCTCTTCCAAACTGAGTTATTTTGTGGTTCTGTGATTTCATGATAATTTTTAAGAACTAGGTTTTCAGAGTGTTTCCATAGTCCTCACTTTCAGGAGTTTATTCAGGGAATTAATTAATGCAAAGGATAACAGTGGAGCAGATAAGATTTTCAACAAAATTTTGAGAATAACTTTTCTCAGAAGCAACCAGAATTTCTGGAACACTTTTTTTTTTTTTTTTACATCATAGCCAGAGTCTGGGGACGTGCAAGACAGAGATAATGACCCAGGAGAGTCATGCAGAGACTCGGAAGGAAACAGTGCTGCCTCCGAACTGTAAAATCACTCTTTTCCTCTCCTGTTTACATCGCTCCTCACAGCCCTGGACGTGAACCTTCTCCATGGGAAGAGTTATGAGGTATGATGGATCTGGGGAAAGGAGAGGATTAGGGGGATCCTGATTTACTAAGACAAAGAATACTTTACACATCCAATACTGCTTACTGCTAATTTAATGCAGTAAGCAGGGGATACAAGACATAAATTTCACTAGAATTGCTTGTTCGCAGGAAGGATGACATCTAATCCAAAAAAAAGGATAAAGAGCTTCTGTGCTGAAAGCTTTAAGTGAATCATTTTAGAAGCATCTTTAACTCAAAGTAACCATAAATTTAAGACCTCGGGCCAGCTGCTCAGGTGGTGTAAAGTAGCATGGATCCATTGACTTCTGTGGGGTAAATGAGATTCATATCAATGAAGCATGAAGACCTAACCCCCCTTTTAGGCAGAAGGAGCAGGCAAATGCTCCTATACATGAAAAAAAGCTTAGAAAGATCCTGACTGAGAGTAGAATATTACCAAAGACCTTTCTCACAAAAAAAAGGCAATAGATTAAGAAGTCACTTTCAGGGCTGAGGAAAAGAAAAAGTTTGTTTGTTTTTTTTTTCTCAGATCAGAAAGAAACCCATCAATGAGATAAAAAGACCATCTGGCTCCTGGACTCCCAAAATATGAGAGCTTCTGAGGCTGAAATTTCTTCTTTAGGAAAGAGTGTTCAGCCTACCTGTCACTCAGTGATGGAAAAATATGTTAAAAAATAAAATTTGTTAGGGCAGAAGAAGAAGCCGGAATTATGAAGTCCAGAGAGGTGAAATAAACTCACTTTGGACAAATTAGATAAAGCACCTCAAGAAGATGAAGAGCATATTTCATGGCAAAAACACCTGCCAACAGTTATCACTACATTGAACTGAAAATTGACATTAGAGTAGATACCTGTTCTTATGTAGAGAGGGGAAAAAGGTTCAGAATCTTTTTTTCCAGTGCATTGCCATAGGAATCCTGACTTACCAGTCTGAAGGAGTATTAGTGATTTGGAAGGAAACCATTCTGGGAGAGCACTAGGAATGTGCTGTTGTGTCTAAAAGTTAAGATCAAGTTTTCTTAATCCAGAAAGAATCAGCAAACAGACAAAGAAGAAAATAAAGCCCGTTGTATTGGACAACCATATCTGAAATGTTTTAAAAGACATTTTAAACCAATGTTCTCCACTGCCTGCTATAAATCCTCTGTCTGGGTGGACTGGAAAGTCTTCCTGTGATTGCTAGACTGGAAAATAATATGAATAATGCCAAGGCATTAAATGATGTTAAGTTTTAATCATAAAACAGTATCAGCGCTCTAATAAATTTTAGGAGGAGTGTATTAGATTACTATATCATTTCATTGTACTAATATAAGAAATGATGTTATTTAATGATAACTTTATGAAGAGCATGAATTCAGCTATGTAAATCCTGTATTACCAATATTGAATTAGTGTACATCACAACATCAGATAGATGTCCTTTCTACAGTCAAGGCCCAGTTTTTGGGGAGGGCTTCTCCTGCGTATAGTGAGACAGAGTCCATGCCCCAAAGAACTTTGTGAGAGTAAAGCTGACAGAGGTAGTGAAGTGTATTGCTAACAAATGATAGTGTCAAATATAATTTCTACATGCATGTACACGTGCACACTGTATAATAATATCCTGGGGTTTCTGACAAGAGAATTTTAAATGCCCCTGATTTTTGGCAGTACTTGTCATGTTCCCAAGGTTGAATGCTTAATCTTTCCAGGTATTTTTAAGACCTTCTGAGTGTTAATTCATGTTGTTATTCTGCCAGATGAATTTTTGGGAAGTGTGCATGGTGCTTGCAGATTTTTTTAAAAGTTTCCCAAAGATTATTTATGCAACAAAGCCCAAGTTTCATAGGCTCCTTAATTAGATCTTGTACATACGTTTGCAATTTGGGAGGCTGCAAATGGCTAGTGGGAAGTCTTGGCCACTATTTGTTTCTTCCTGACTCACTCAGGAATAAGTTCCATGGATTTTAGGAGACGTAGAAAAGCAATAATGTGGTCTGGTTTATTTATTATACTTGTCAGGCATTTATGCAATGTGAAATCAGATCAGTGTGGCATATGTCAGATCTGGTTTGCACACTCTAGTTACGCAATTTATTTGCTCCACGCGTATAACCAAAGCATACAGGATGCACTGTACTGTCGGGAAAGGCAAAACTAAGCAGTCTTGATTTTATCTGTGGCTTTATAAAAGAAGTATTTCTGAGCTGCATCTCTGCAAATAAAATCATATTTCAAGTTAAGATATGCATCCAGCTTTTTACAGTAACTTTAAATTTTGCGCCTCCACTCTGGTCATTGCACTGATCCGCAGAGGCTTACCCAGTGGTACTCAGTATATCAGACTCTGCTCATCAGAACCTACTGGAACTGGAAACTTGCTGTCTTACAGGGCTGCTTCAGCCCTAGTAAAGGTTTTGTTTGAAGCGCTTGAGCCTTTCCCATTGTTCAGAGTGAAGTAATGTACAGATACATGGAACAAGGGCAAACTAGGGCTCTTTTTCAATCTTTCTTGATTCTGACCCGAGAAAGTTGTTTTGTGAAATGTTAAAAGTCAAGCTCTTCTATTTTAAAGGGAAAAATTTATGTATATATTTGATTGGTTTTTAGAAAGCTTAGAATTATTTCTCCAAATACAGCTTAATAGGAATCCATGAATAGAGATTTTCATCAGAATGTTGTCTGTACAGACTCAACCCATTTAGCTATAAATCACTCCTCCAAAAATATGTAATTGGTCTTTTATACTGAAGATAAAAGATGTTATTTGCTCACAGTTATACTAAAGATCATCAGTAACTGATGCCATAGAGGTTCAATTAAGATATAAATGTAAAGTGTCAGTTGTAAACTTTGGAAACTAGTCTTTTATGGGACACATCAACATTTCAAAGTTTTAAAACAATACTTTAGAATATGAGTCACTGAGCTTATCCTGAAGCCTCATCCTGCTTAGTAAACTAAGATATTTAAAAACCCGACTGGCCATGGCCCTGAGCAACCTGCTCAAGTTGACCCTGCTTGAGCAGGGTTGCTGGATTTGCCAATCTCCTGAGGTGCCTTCCAATGTTGACTATTCTTCGGTTCTGCAAATTCTTAAAACTCGCCCTTCTGGCACTATTCTCTCCTTTTAAGGAAGCTCTCGTGGCAAGTTATTGTATAAATTTGAATTACAGGAAAGCCTCTACTTAACCTCTTTTCAGCAAATGACTTGAACTGAATTTTAAGTTTGTCTTTGAGGACATGCTATAGCTACCTATGTGGTGTTTTTATTAATTAAAGCAAATAATCTTTCATGAAGATTCTTGAACCGCAGTCATCTTAAAGGGAATATTATATATGCAGTAGCATCCAAGTGTTCTTGCCGAAGCTAGACAGCAATTTCTTTTGCTGATGGAGCACTCCATCATGAGAACAAGGAGACAAATTCTGCACTGTTTTGTACCTGGCAGAACTCCACTGACTTCATTAGGTGGATTTATCCTTAGCGTTGTAGATTTTCGAATGTTACAGGAATATGACATAAAAAGGCATCTAAATTTGAAAAATTAAAACATAAAAAGCTACTAGCTCTGGCCCCCTAAAAACAAAGTGATAGATAATGCTGGGGATGCTAGAATGCAATCTGGCTGCTGTCGTTAGAGACAACAAAAAAAGTTTTTACAAATATATTAATGACAAGAAGAGAGCCAAGGAGAATCTCCATCCCTTATTGGATGCAGGGGGGAACATTGTCACTGAGGATGAGGAAAAGGCTGAGGTACTCAATGCCTTCTTTGCCTCAGTCTTTAACAAGCAGAGCAGTTATCCTCAGGGTACTCAGCCCCCTGAGCTGGAAGACAGGGATGGCGAGCAGGATGAACCCCCCGTAAACCAAGAGGAAGCAGTCAATGGCCTGCTACGCCACCTGGAC
>NW_008794452.1:2328832-2342784 GCF_000699145.1 Aptenodytes forsteri
ACGGTTGGACTCGATGATCTTAGAGGTCTTTTCCAACCTCAATGATTCTATGATTCTATGTATGTTCCAAATCCAAATGTAGGAGGCTGAATTTACTAAATTAACCCCAAGCTTGCATTAGGAAAGTAAGAATTTCAGAACTGTTTTGGACTGGCAATAGTTTTGAAATTACTTGCAAGAAGGAATTTTTTAATGGCATTTTGAGCAAGTATAGTATTCCTCCTATCAAAACAGAAACTAATTTATTGTAGTTTTGTTCAATTTCCCAATAGAGACAAAAAATAAACCTGATAAAAACCAGGACAGAAGGTCTAAACTACTTTCTTGACCTTTCCAGAATGGCACTCTGGACTGGCAAAATCTATATTGCCTCGGTGCCACGTGCACGCTAGCGAGCACTCTGCTTGACAGGTTGTCAGCAGCTTCAGTATGACAATGTTCTTTTGAAAATTCCAGCACTTGTCTGCTGGGCGCCAATGCCAGCAGTCAGTCCTGGGGATTAGCTGAAGTGCTTGGTTTTTTGTGATGTCTGTCACAATGTGATATATGCCTGTAGGTCCACAAACTAATGATGCTCAAATGTCCTTCCTCCCACTTTGATCTAGAGAAAAGAGACAAAGAATGGAAATAAGAAGAGGGAAGAACAGACAGAGAGGAAAAAATAGCAGATGCAGAAAAGAAAATAGGAAAAAAAGGTCAAATGGTCATCCAAAGAACGAAACAGGAAGATAGAAGAGCCTGAGGAAAAGGGACCTGCAAAGAAAGTTTTCTTCAGGATGTTTTTAGAGGTTTATTGTTAGTCTGGTTTTTCTGTGGAGAAGCAGCATATCTTTTCACACTGTGTGTATGCATCCCCTCTTGCCATATGAATTTTTGAACTCCTTGACCAGTTTAAATCAAATTTTGTAGAAGCATGATCCCTATAGGTTTCATCAGCGTGAATGACAGTGCAGGAGAGGAGGAAAATCTCTTCCTCTTTGGGAGTGGAGGGGAAGATGTAGCACAAACATATACTATGTTACCTGGAGAATCCACACTAGCAAGAAAGGTGATGAGTACCTAAACCTTGGAAAAGTTTCAGGAAGAGCTTATACACCAGCCTATCAACTATGAAACCCAAGTAAGTAGGAAACAAGGTTTTGTTAGTTCTGAAACTTTTAGAATTCCCTAGGTGTTTTGTTTTAGAGAAGAAATGACTAGAGAATGAGAAAGATTCTAAGAGCTAGTTCACTAGTTTTATTAGCTTTGTTAAATTTATAATTGGGCTTCGAAATGGCTTTCTGATGGGGTGAAAACAAGAGTTGTGATAAATAGAAAGCTGGAGAACTGAGCCTTTCCTCTGAGAAAATTGAGCAAAATTTCAGGACTAGTTATGCAAGTAAACACTGCCATTCCTCATCAGGAAGTAGGTCTGGTGTAAGAGAATAATAAAAGTAGTCAGTCAAAGTAGATGCATTAAAGGAGAATGACACCTACAGTAAAAGGGAATAAGCCCAGTGATCACCCAGCTTGGAATCTGGATGTATCTCAGTCACAGTGACAGCTGCCATCTTCAATCGTTTAAATCACATATGCTTTTCACAAACCACATGTGCTGGTTTTGGCTGGGGTAGACTTAATTTTCTTCATAGTAGCTAGTATGGGGCTATGTTTTGGATTTGTGCTGGAAACAGTGTTGATAACACAGGGATGTTTTTGTTACTGCTGAGCAGTGCTGACACAGAGTCAAGGCCTTTTCTGCTTCTCACCCCACCCCACCAGCGAGTAGGCTGGGGGTGCACAAGAAGTTGGGAGGGGACACAGCTGGGACAGCTGACCCCAACTGACCAAAGGGATATTCCACACCATATGATGTCATGATCAGCATATAAAGCTGGGGGAAGAAGAGGGAAGGGGGGACGTTTGGAGTGATGGCGTTTTGTCTTCCCAAGTAACCATTACACGTGATGGAGCCCTGCTTTCCTGGAGATGGCTGAACACCTGCCTGCTGATGGGAAGGAGTGAATGAATTCCTTGTTTTGCTTTGCTTGCATGTGTAGTTTTTGCTTCACCTATTAAACTGTCTTTATCTCAACCCACAAGTTTTCTCATTTTCACTCTTCTGATTCTCTCCCCCATCCCACTGAGGGGGGAGTGAGCGAGCAGCTGTGTGGTGCTTAGTTGCCAGCTGGGGTTAAACCACAACACCACAGCTGATCTATGGCAACACAGTCAGTTCCAACAGCAGTGCTGGTTGGTATACAGAACCTACAAAACATGTAATCCAACATGTATGAAATAGAGAGAGCAAATGAAATAGCCTCATGGATACTGGTGCTGTGCTTTGTTTTTTCCCCTAATGTCTGCTACAGGGAGAATTCGCATTGTGTACTTGAGGCAGGTAACTTAGTTGAGACTCACATCTCAAAGTGAGATGCTTTGTCTATGAATGTCATCAATAAAAAGATATAGGTGTCTTCTCAAGGTGATTCAAGATTTTAAATGAAATATCTGTAGCAGAGTTTGTAAATACCCTTCTATGCTGCCCAATTTAATAAGAAAAAAAAAAAACCCAACTCTTACTGATAGTTATTGACAAGTTTCACTAGCTCAGTAAGCCATATCTGAAAGAAGATGCCTCAGGGTGGAAAACAGCTTCAGAAAATGAGCCTTTTTAAACAAATATAGAAATGTAAATTTAAGATCATTCTAAGGAAAAAAAAAGAGAAAGCAAAACTCAAAAGTAAATTTAAGATCATTCTAAGGAAAAAAAAAGAGAAAGCAAAACTCAAAAGTAAGACTCTCTAACTAGCCTGTTCTGAGAAATGAGTGTGTACTTTGTAGGGTTTTGGGTGTATGCATGGAAAAAGTGCAACTTTGTTGGAGACCAAAATTTTACTGGCTTATTCACCTTACAGCAAGGAATTTTTCAGTTGCAGTTTCTGCTGGAAAACCCGATGCTTTGAAGTGAAGCTTTGAAATATTCCCTGTTTTAACACCCAGGACATTCTGTGAATGTAGCCCCTATTCTCTAGTTGAATGGAACTGCTTTGTGAAAATAGTATAAACCTTCCCTAGCCAAGTAATCTGAAATTATTTGCAATTTTTAAGTCACACAGACTGTGAGCCTCACAGGAATGATTGATTAACATCAGCTCCCACTAATTTCTACAAATTTTTTTTTCCATTTAACATAATTTTGATTGCTGTATTTCTTCTAATGTCAAAGCTCATATAATCATGTGTTCCTTATCTTACATTTGACTGAAAGTAGGCACAGAGAGACAACATCCAGACTAAATACAATTTCTTACACATTTTTGTCATAGGGTCCAATTGTCCTTAACTTGTTTATATCTGCATAGCCACATTGACCTCAGTGGAACGGAGTATATTCAGCCAAAGTGAAAATCTAGTCGATGAAGTCCTCTCTCTTTCTCTCTCTGTGTGGCTATGCAAACTATTTCTTTTATTACAGCATGCTCATTTTTCTTATGTGGAATTCAAAAGGCTTTATCACGTTGTTCTCAAGCATCCCATCTTAAGATTTTTTTAATACCAAACAGACTTTTTAGAATAACACATTCAACACTAAAACCTTTCACCTTATTAGATAAAGATAAGGAATAAATATCATTATCCAACAGCCCCCTTTATTCTTGTAACAGACATATTCCACTTTCCTAGGCTATTTGAACCACTTGACAAAGTGCATGTAACCACTGTGGATGGCTGCCATAATCTTATGGACTATATTGCGTGAAAAATACATTCTTGATCATGTGATGGCAAACATGACTGTTGTGCAATTTACAATATATAATACAGCTATTTAAAGTATAAAAACAGTGAGAAATATTTTATTTCCTGTTATGTGTTTTTTTGTGTAGAAAGCCTGACTAAATAAAAATAATTTGGAATTCACTGTAAAAACAAAAATATTTTTTTCACAGTAATCAGCATTCCAAAACCAAATATATTGCAGTTATAGAAAATTACAATATATTTTATTTTGCTTCATGTATCATTACAAAATTGCCTTCATTTCTTCTACCAGAATCCACATTGTGGGTGCTAACAGTAATAATAATAAAAGGAGCACAAAGAGAAATTTAGCCATTATGTAGCAAGTGCAAGCCCAAAGGTTAGAAAAATTGTGTTTTGACTAATATGCTGAGTATTGTTGATATCTACTCCATTAAGAAAATAATTGGATCAAGGTTTTTGCTGAGGTATTTTGGCAAGGTGCCAACAACTTAAAAAGAAATTAATTTAGATGATCATAAAACTCTGTCCATGTTTCTCCCTCAGCAATCTTAAATTCTGACCCTGTGCATGATTTAAGTCAAATGGCGTTGAAGAGGATAATGTAGGGTAGAGACCATAAACTTTATTTTATAACTATTGCAGCGGAAGAAAGTAGATATAATCGCTGTGCATTACAGCAGATCCTTAGAACATCATAGTACCTTGACTCTATGCTTTAAAATAATGCCTATAAAAGAAGACCAATTACAAAGCAGAACATTTCACAAGACATAAAAAACAATTGAAAGAATATTTTTTCACTTAATATGAGTATGTCTGGCATTTCAAGTGACTGGAAAAATTGTTTGAATGTAATTTGTTATCTTCACAGGCTTGCTTTAAACCACAGCTATAGTGCTTTATTTTGCAAACTGAGAATAACACCAACACTAAAGGCATGCGCTCACTTTAATTAAACTGTATTTTTATTAATGCAAATTTTAGATACATGATAGTTAAGGCTGAACTGGCTTCAATTTACTTTTACTGTTTATGTTGCTGTTCATTGTTGCATTTTGTTAGTTTTGGACTGGGACTTTCAAATGGACCTAAAGGAGTTAATGTCTAAAGCTGACTGAATTTTAGTGGCAAATGGATATTTAGTTACCTTGGGCCCGTTAGAAATTCCTAGCTAGAAACTTGTCAGCTTCCTCAGTTTTTATAACACATAAATACAGGTGATATCTGTCAATTTTTAAGGCAGAAAAAGCATGGTTCACTGCCCTCCCCCTATGCAGGAGCATAAAACAGCCAGGTCAAATCAGGCATAGAGTGGCTGTAACCTTCAACTGGGAGCGTACAGGCAGAGTACAGGCTCTGCCTGTGCAGAGCCCACCCGTTTAATTGCCCTTCCTGGTGTAAGGAAGCTCAGTATGTATTCTGAGATATTCCCATTACTCCCTAATCATTCTTGCAAGCTAATGCAAGCCGGTTAGCTGCTGGCTTGCCCTGGTAAAGCCCTGGCAAAGTAGAGCAGCTGAAGCAAAGCATCTGCTCTATGTCGGATGGTCTGCACCCTTGTGCAGGGATAGCTGCAAAGCAGGTGGGTGGCAGCCCCTCCTGCCTCATCCTGATGTGCTGTGGGAGGGCAGAATGCTGCTGGTAGCTAAGGGAGACAGGTAGTGCACCCAAGGGCTGCAGTGAGTTACAGGGTGGCCACGAGTGGAGCAGATGCGTGAGACGTGGGGTAAGTGGCTGGAGGGCATGATGAGGTTGCCACAAGTGTTTGGGGGATGCTGTCATTCCCAAGGGTGTCACCAGCTGCCTGCAACGTGAGCAGTCAAGGGCATCCCCTTACTAAAGAACAAAGCCGTGAATGTGTGTCCTCTGGAGCTAGCGGTGCTAATCCAGGCGAGAAGGCACTTGAGGACCAGGCCCTCCGGAGAATATGCCGATGTCGTTATTGATGGGCTTTTGTAGTGGTGTTTTCTCATGTTTATGATGTGTTGGTATTGCTCTTCTCTCTGAGGGTGCTTGTTTGTTAGTTTTCAAATAAGAATCATATAAAAATTACAATCAGAAATGTCAGAGGCTGAGCTACCCACTATAGAAACAAAGCCCTGGAAGAGCATTCATCCTAGAAGCCTGCTTTCTTGTCTTTGAAGTAAATTTGAATGTGTAAGTGGTTGATAAGCTCTGTTTCATTTTCAGAGTGTTTTATAGACTGAATTTATTAATGTGTTTAAGAATACCTTGTTAATTAGTTGTACAAATCTGGAGTCTCAGGTTGCATGCTGGTAAATTAACCCTCTAGGAAACCTGAAGTATCCTCATGGCTTTTAAGTGATAACCTAGATGTTTTCATGTGGTTTTTCTGGCTACATGAGAGCCTTTTCTCCCCCAGGAATCCCACTGTCCCAGTCCTCAGTACCCCAGCAGATTTCCTACTTTGTTTTCACGCTATTTTCTGAGATATAATTGAGGGTGTGGATTATGTGAGGATTTATTTTCTTATGCTGGTAGTTTTTCATGGTCTGCTTGAGGTGTGGAGTAATCAGATGAAAAGATTGTGGCTTTCATGCTTTTGCCCAACTTCGTAATTATTGGCTTATAAGTTAAAAAAAAGTTCTTCTGAATATTACATAATTTTTCTTCCAAAAGATCATGACATTTCAAAATAACATGATTTTGTCACATTTTTAGTGAGTGAAAAAAACCCCTACGTTTCAATTTTTTTGGCATTTTGATATGTTGTGTCAGGGTATATCAGTCACAACCTGGCCACAGGCAGCAGTGTGATTGACAGGACTGGAGGAGCACACAGCAGTCCCAGCCGTTCTCCTTCTAAATAAGATGTATTCAAAGGGATGCAAACACTCCTGCTTCTCAACTTTTTAAATTGTTTACCACTCAATGCATACCCCCACATCTTCCTCAGATCCTTAGTTGTTACTAAAGCAACTCAGCCACATCCATTCCTTAGTCATAGTATCGCCAGTGCCTGCCTGATGTACAGGAGCTAACTACTTTGAATCTCATTGTCCTTGGGTGGAGCGCTTTCCACTCACCAAAGAGCACAGTTCCCTCCTGCTTCAGAAATGATCCTTGCTGCTGAAAACACTGGCCAGCACACGGGAGTATCAGGTCAAAATATCCCAGACCACTCAGTGATGAGGGCTCGAGTGAAGAAAAAGCCAGCCTATGCTTTTATCTCTGCTTCAGTGTTGCAAATGAGATGGTTTTGCTTTTCACTTTCAGTGTCAATGATACTTTCAAAAACAGTTGTGCTCCCGCTTTGTGGGGTGATGTGCCCGGGGAGAGGCACTCCCCTGACTTAACTTGCCGGTGTTGGCCGCTCCTTACTCTTCCTTGAACTGTGAACTGGAGAAGAGAGGTCCTGAAACAAAAAAAAGGAATAGTCTCATGGGACTGATTTCAAGCTCAAAAGGCATCTAGACTCACCTCCCCGTGCAAGGCAGCTGCCCTTTTTTTACTTGAACCCAGGCGAAGTTAAAATGACGCCCTGGCACTTACGGTTTCAGTTGTTTCTGTAGTTGCTTGTTTTGTTTTTAAAAGCCAGGTTCACCCCGCTTTGCATCTCGCTTAACGAGGCTAAAGCTGCCTGTCAGCAGGGCTGCGCCCTGTCGGCCTCCCTGGTGTGGGCGGGCTGCTGCAAGTGTGCCCCTGGCCCCGCCAGCCCGTCCTCCTGCCCGGGGCCTCATTTAACCTCTATCGCCGCACCCGCAGGACTTTGCTTGATGTAAAAGACAAAGAGGAAGGTGTTTAGCAACAGGCTTTCGGTGGTGAGTGGTTGGTTGGCTGGTTTTTTCCATGTGGGAAGATGGTGGCTGCCGGCAGGTGGGGCTGGGCTGGGCTTTGCTGCTGGGTTCCTCACGCAGCTCGGCCTCTGGTAACACCTCAAAAGCAGACAAAGAAATGGCGGGAGGGTTTGTTTTTTTTTTCCCCCAGCGTAATAAGAGAGTTCGGAAAGGCTGAATGTGGTGGTAATTTAGAGGAGAGGGGGAACGACTGCGTGCCTCCGTCCCGGCCTTCGCCCCGGGGCGAGTGGTGTGAGGGAAGGGAGGGCGGCCCCGGGTCTGCCTGCGGGCGGCGGCGCCTGACTGCAGCGGTAGAGCCAGCTGAGAGCCCTTGCGCCGAAGGGGCTTCGTGAGGCTTCGTCTTCTAGACCCTGCGCCTCAAGGAGCGAGGTGTCTCTCGAAAATAACGCATAAACGGCTGCCAAGTGCATAGGCAATAGTGAGCGAAAGAGAGGTGTAGCTGTGACTGGCTTCAGTGCCTGCAAAACCTGTGTAGGGTTAGTCTGCGTTATAGAAAATACCTGGGATTGTACCTCAGGTTTGTATTAAAAAAGGGTATTTGGTTCTCTTGAAAGCAAGTTGTCTGGAAAATGTTATTATATGTCAGGAATTTGAGCTTATTCCTTTGACTTCTGAGTTTTTATAAAAGGAGCTTTATTTTTTTCCTCAGATGTGTAGCTTTAAAGGTTGGGATTCTGTGAGCAAACGCAAATCCACTAAAATACCCCGAGTTTGAGCTATCTTCAAATGGATTCTCTGAGCTTTCTCTTAAGGCTGAATTTGAAGAAGGGAATCTGAAAAAAACAAACACGTGCACCCAGGCTATTGGCAGTATTTGGAGAGAAAGAAAAAGGCCGATTTGTGAACTGGCTTTGTTGATTGAAATAGAGCTCTAGTGATTTGTATCCACTAAGGACTTGGCCTGATATGGTGAAAGGTAAAACACAAGCTTAACCGTTTGAAATCCTTCAGAAATATTTTCCCTTCCCTATTCAATTTGCTTGCAATCGACTTTTTTCCATGAAAATTAACTCAGTTGTGAAAAGCTCTTTTTCTAACACACCCCTCTCTATGGCATAAGTTAAGTAATATCCTGACAATTTTATATTGTATAGTATATTGAAGACCAAGTGAACAGCAGCCAAGAAGAAAAAGTGTGAATGAATGTATTACTTTAATGAAATTTCTTTGGAGTGCCTGATCAACGGTATATTAACAGAAGTCGTTGAGAGAGCAGAAGTGGGATTCAGATTTTGTGCTTCACTGAAATGGGAAGGAAAAACACTGTTTAAATTCCATTTTGCTTTACTATCTTGTCATTTGCTTAACAGTGTGGAAGATATTTGGTTGGGATGAATGGCACTTGTCAGCTGAATTTTTCATCTAAACACTTCAAATTAAGTTGATGTTCAGGGTTTTGAGTCATAATTTGCACATCTTATGAAATACTGTCACTCATACCACCTATAATGAAAAAATCTCAGATACAGTGGTATAATTGTTCTCTGCTTAATCTGATCATTAACCTTTTATGTTCTTTACAAAATGATGATGAAATGCTAGTGTTTCTTCTTGATTATAGGTGAGAATAAATAAATGAGTGCTGTGCAGCGGTCATCTAAGGTACTGAGATTTGGATTATGCTGGCATCCCCACAATGGTAGCTCTCCAGACCCTGTCCTAGATTCTTCCACTAAAACCCTGGGATGCATATGAAATACAAGTCCAGGGCTGGTCTGGAGAGCTGGCAACTAAATGTGCTGTTTTAGGTACTCTGTAAGGCCCAATTAAAGAGTCCTAAGACCCACTTCATCAAATTGCTTTGGCATTTGGTTAAATTGAGCTCTATCTGGAATGGTTCAAAACTAAAGCCAATAGTGCTTTTACGTGCTAATTCAGTGGAACTTAAGAATGTCCTTAAACTTATGTAGATGTCATTGTGAACAGAGCAGCTTTTCTAAATTCTAGGTGAAGTAAGATGCAACAGGTAAAAAAACTCTCTTGTGAGTGATGACCCAAAATTCAGTGTCTGGGTACGTGATACAAGCCAAATGTTTCTCTCATGAAATCTTCCTTGTTTGCAAAGGAGTAAGTACAGAGTAAAAACGACAGTAAGAAATTTAAATTCGTAAATTGTGGCCATGTCTTTGCAGTGTGTCTGTGGTCTCAGTGAAACTCCATCCCTCTACTTCCCTCCAGGATAATAGCATGACTGACTTTCAATGTCTTCCAGGTTGTTTTTATCTCTGGTGTACACATGACTGTACTTAGTCCCCTTGTTCAAAAAAATGCTGGTTATGTGACTGAATTCTGCTCACGATTTGCCTTCTTTTCAGGTGAGGAGAGAGCTCCATTCTCCCTGCACTTCTAGTGTGAGGCCTGTCCTGTGATCTGGAGAGGTGTCCTGAGCATAGCCACCAGTTTCTAAAGGTACTTTGCAATTATCTGTAGAAGTAATCTACTTAATGACAACTGCTAAGAGACAAAGAAATGTGCCTGTGCATGTTGACATGAATATGTAGGAGCCGTTTTGTCCTTCAATGGTAGGCAAATATCAGCTGATTTTCCTCTCTTATAAAGAACGACAACAGTAGGGGTCGGATCACAATGTGCTGTCTGGCTAGATATAGGCTCTAGCTTATCAAAGCTTGAGGAAAATCAGTGAAGAACTAAGTCAGTTTTATATAAAACAGTGAGGGAAGTCTATATGGGAAATGTAGTCCTGTACTGGCCTAGAATCTCACGAATTAACAAATCTGACATGCAACTCTTCTGTAGTGGTCAGGAACCATTTATCTCCTTTGTGAAGAATAATGGTTTCCATTCCTCAAATGCAAACTATGTATGAGTTTTCACTGCAAAGATGAGTGAATTTTCTTTTTTCTTCCTTTTTTTTTTAACCTGTAATATATCTAGCCTGTATATAGAATCCCAGTGGAGGTGAAGAAAGAGCTCTTAACATCATGAGGTAAATCCCATGTAGGAAATGTAAGCAACGATCTCATCTAGCTACACTCAAGTAAGAACTATGTACACAGTTGCTGACAAGACTTCTGCTGGGAATTAGCTTTATCCTTACAGGATCGACTGGTGAATGTGAAGGCTGTACTTCTGAAACTAGGTTTTTGTCCATGCCTTGTAGGGGTGTGATTGCTTGTACAGAGACGGCTCAGGGAGCACTAACAAAAACCTGGTCCCAGAAGCAGTACAGCTTCCACATTCAGAATCCATATCCATGTTGCTATCAACTCCATTGGGCTTTGGGTGTTCTCCAGGTTGTCATTATCTGCTCAAAACTCCCACTGCATCACAAGGGTATAACACGTTATGAGCAGGGATGTTAGATTTCTGTCATCAAAAGCAAAAATGAAATGAGATCATGTAGGAGGAAGTTGTCATGATTTATTACTTCTTGTCCTGGTTTCAGCTGGGATAGAGTTAATTTTCTTCCTAGTAGCTGGTACAGTGCTGTGTTTTGGATTTAGGATGAGAATTATGTTGATAACACACTGATGTTTTAGCTGTTGCTGAGCAGTGCTTACACTAAGTCAAGGACTTTTCAGCTTCTCATACGCCCTGCCAGTGAGGAGTCTGGAAGTGCACAAGAAGCTGGGAGTGGGCACAGCTGGGACAGCTGACCCAAACTGGCCAAAGGGATATTCCATACCATGTGACATCATGCTGAACAAAAAACTGGGGAGGTTGGCTGGGGAGGACACACGCTGCTCAGGAACTGGCTGGGCATCGGTCAGCGGGTGGTGAGCAATTGCATTGTGCATCACTTGTTTTGTATATTCTTTTGTCATTATTATTATTTCCTCTTCCTTTTCTGCCCAGTTAAATTGTCTTTATGTCAGCCCACGAGTTTTACCTTTTTTTCTGATTCTCTCCCCTATCCCACTGGGGGGGAGTGAGCGAGTGGCTGTGTGGTGTTTAGCTGCCTGCCGGGTTATACCACAACACTTGTACATGATGCAAAAACATCAACACACTTGAAAAAACACCAAATGAAGTAATTTGTTTTTCTCACATCTGCAGTGAATTTCTAAAGGATGCTTTGTATTTGTTTTTTGGTTTTTTTTGTTTTTTTATTTAGTTCAGGGCTTGACCCTGAAAATACTTTTGCTTGTAGGTAATTTCAGTGGAAAAATTCCTATGTGGTCCCTGAGTATTCTTTTAGAAAGCAATCTCTTGTGTACTTCACAGTTTAAGAGAATGGCTTTGTGATGCAAAAAAGACCATTTAGTATTGTAATTCTTTATCTCAGAAGTGAATAACTACAGATATATTTACCCCTAAAGTAAATGATCATTTTCAATATGAAAGAAAAAAAACTTCAAATCTAACTTTTACCTCAGAAAATGGAGACCTTTTGAAATAATAGTGTGAATTTTCTGAGTTTCTTTCCCCCCTTGCTTCTTCCATGCTTTTAAGTAAACCCTCATTTTCACTGGCCTTGAAACTATTTTTTTTTATTGCTTTGTTTAAAAAAAAAAAAAAAAAATCTGTATCTAGGAAAAACAAGGTGATGTTATTTGGGACGCAGAAACGAACTAGGTAGATAGAAATATTAATTATTTTGATTTTCTCTACTTGAGAGATTTAAGGTAAAGGAAAACGGGCTGAAGAGAATTCATAGTTGGATATTTAAGACCAGAAATTATTAGACAGAAATGAAGTAGACTGAGATGATGGCTTAGCTGGCAAGGGGTGCCTTAGCTTTTGTTACTTGGAGGCTTTGAAAGTGGGGGACTAAGAGAAGTGCGTAAGGGAATAAGTTTTGGTGGTTTTGGTTTGTTTTTTTTTTTTTCCTGCATTGTAATTGCAAATCTAATCTCTTGGTAGTTTTGAAAGACTTTTTGTTGCTTTTGTTTTGAAAGTTTTGAAGGCCAGAGCCTTCTAGCCATTTTCTAGATGTGCCTGTAGAATAGTCTGGTTAAAGCATTAGTGATGTATGAAAAATTCTTGACTGCTTGCACCCCTCCTTTCACACTGGGACTAATTATAGGTGAGGGCAAGAAAAAACTTACCTAGTTACTGAGGCATTTCACAGTCTGTCCTCAGCCACTGCTACTTAATTTATTGACAAACTGTATTTTCTCTTTCACCTGGCTGGCTTTGTCTGTGTTTCTGCAAGCAGCTTAATCCACACTTGGCTGTCAAAATGCAGTTTCATGCGTCCTGTACTCACTTGCACCAGTATGTAAGTCACTTAGAAACTGAACGATTGAGGCTGGACTCTCTTCTTCCAAGAGGTTGGAGGCAGTACCGAAGACCAGAATCCTGGTGCTCCTTTTTACATGTACGTAGCACAGAGTATGATCAGGACTGAACAGAAATGTCTGTCATTTCACATTCATATGAAAGCTAGTCACAGAAGCCAAACTCTGGTGATGAACAGCATCTTGTTGTTCATTCTTAATAGACAAAGCGTATAAATCTACTTGGGGTCACCAAGGAAATGTGCAGCTCACTGTCCTTATAAACTTCCTAGATCGTCTGCTCAAGAAAGGTCTCAGCTGTCGGCAAGGTACCAGTTGTCTGTAAGAATGGAGTGAAAAACTGTCACGCATAACAAGGCATGGGAAAGCAACATACTTTGTATGGTTTTAGTAAATGTAAATCTTGAAAATCAGTTTCTTAAAGAGGCTGGGAAGCTGATAGCTCAGAGTAGTTGTGAGAACCTTTTTGTGCTGCTGGTTGCAGACAACACTGATTTAAGCTGGGCTCAGGCCAGCAGCGTTTGTGCTAGTAAGGTTTAAATGTTGTTGCTATTAGCAAATCACCTGCTGTATCAGTGGGCTTTGTACCTGGCAAATTGTATGCAAATCTGCCTTGGGGAACAAAAGCAAATTGTATGCAAATCTTTGCTTGGGGAACAAAAGCAAGCTCATGAGCTGGGGGAGAGGGGAGGATGAGGGTGAGGATTGTCAGGCTGTATGGCAACAGATTGTCTCAGAGAACAAAAGGATACTATCACATACTGCTCTCACCCATTTGAATAGGGAGAGGAAATGGCATACCGGGTAATCCCTATTTCATTTACTATTCGAACATTACTTGATGCATCAGAAAGAGAGACATGCTTCATTTACAACTTAATTCTTATAATGTTAATATTTATCCATTATTAGAAGACCTATCTATCTACTGTGCCCAGGCGGCCAAGAAGGCCAATGGCATCCTGGCCTGTATCAGAAATAGCGTGGCCAGCAGGAGTAGGGAAGTGATCGTGCCCCTGTACTCGGCCCTGGTGAGGCCGCACCTCGAATACTGTGTTCAGTTTTGGGCCCCTCACTACAAGAAGGACGTCGAGGTGCTGGAGCGTGTCCAGAGAAGGGCAACGAGGCTGGTGAGGGGTCTGGAGAACAAGTCTGATGAGGAGAGGCTGAGGGAACTGGGACTGTT
>NW_008794452.1:2342823-2374321 GCF_000699145.1 Aptenodytes forsteri
ATGATTCTATGAAAGACCTATCTATCTACTCTATTTTGTTCATTAAAATCCCACCTCAGGCAGGTTCTGTATGTCAAAGGAATGGTTTATATCATCTTCATATTATTTAGTAACTTCATTGCAGGGGATCTAGCTGCCAAACAGCTGCCTGAGCTGGCATACTGAAGGGAGCTTGGTTTGTGCCAGAGGGCTGACCAGCTGCTTTCAGCTGAGGAGGCTGCTCTTGCCTCCTCCCCAGCCAGTCCTCTTGGGAGGGCAGTCAGGAGACCTGCATGTCTGTGGGTATTTGTGTGAGAGGCATGTGCATCCTCTGCAGCTGTCCCTGTACTAGCTTTGCAGGAGCGATCTGCTGGAACCGTGTGTTCTTTCTTGCTAGAGGGAAGGTAAAAGGGAACATCCCAGCCTGCCCCAAGAGACACAGAGACAGGAATAAGGGCTGTTGTTCAGTGGTAGGGTTAGGCGGCTGCCTGGAGGAAAGGGGGACATAGTCCAGGCGAACCTCTACATCTGGAGGCAAAGGTAGAAATCCCATGCCTTAGGCAAGAGGGGAAGGAGCCGTTGTCGCCGCCTTCATCAAAATCACCATTGGTCTCTCGTAGAGTCCCTTTCCCAACAAATTTATGGGTTTGCTCTCTTGCAAACCTGACGACGTGCTTCAGGTTTCTTGTTTTCTTCCTTTCAGCCATTTCCTTCTTCCTCACTCCCAGAAGTTGTTCTCCAGTCACCTCTGCAAATCTGTATATTGCCTACATTTCTGAAAGGTGTTGCTCAGGCTCTATCATCTCTTTTCCAAATAGTCCAGGAGTACAAGGACAACAGCAAGAATTCCCAATAAATAAAAAATGCATGATTTTGATTAATACAAACATAGTCTCCTATAAAATGGTGCAGATTAACCCACTTGATCACAGTGTGCATTTGGCAAAAGTATTTGGGAGATTAAACCCAGAAAAGCTATTTAAAAGCTCGCTTTCTCTTCCAATCCCTTCATATTTAAGAAAACAAAAAGTATACCAGCACAATCAATCAAAGAATTTGTTCTTAATAGGTCTACAAAGAATTAGATAGCTATTTTTTTTAACCTCACAAATTCTAACTGGAGTCTATATTCTAAGACACAAAAGTTTCACAAAATCTGCAAAATGAGTTTGTCTCCTAATTTCAAAACTGATTTATCTCTTATTGACTAGAGAGAGGACCATGACTCAGAGTGGCAAATAGTTCTTCTCAAGGAACTTACCAGAGACAGCAGCTGTGCTGCTCCTGAGTCAGCCGTGCTCAGGGTGGAGTCCTGATCATTGAAGTCTACAGACACCTCCTGTGACTGTGACAAGAAAGATCGCCTTGACAGGTCCTATCCTAATGAGAGCTTAGCTGTCAGTGGTATGCTTCTGTAAAGTGTTTTGGACTAGCCAAACTAGCACTTTCCAATGGAAAACCAGTTTCTTGCAAAGGCAGTGTCTGCCCCTAAGTATCTTGGAAATATCTCTTACTCAGAATCTCAGAAGACACATATGGTCATCCTAGGTCTGCTAACCTGTAGGAGGTCAGGGGATGCTTTTTACATGGTACCTACAGATCCAATGGGGGAGAATGTAGTCGGTGAAGCATGCAAATGGCTGCTGCGGGATTCCTTTCTGAGTACCATCAAAACTTGCAGGAGATACTCTGTGTTCAGTATATTCTTAAATGACAGACCTGAGTTAATGAGAGGGGTTGGTAAACGTCTGCTTGTTATTGCTGCAGTTTCTACTAAAGGGAAGGATTACAACTAATACAGTAATCAGCCTTCCCAGCGCTCAGGGAAGAAGCGGCAGCATTAGGAAGACTAGGGGATTTAATATTTCTAGAATGTGATATTTGTTCAAGGTCTTACAAATGTTTCTTCAGAAGGCTGTAACAGAAGAAAGTGGCCTGAGGTCAGGGATGTGTTAACTAAGGTATACAACAGCAATGTTAGTCAAGGACCTTGGGGAGAAGGAAAACAGAAGGCTTCATTGCCTGCAATCACAGGAAACGAGGGAATGAAGCTTTCCTAAACAAGGCCAGGGCAGTCCCACTTGAGAAGGCATCAAAAGGGGTCATATCTTTTGCTTTTTGTGTCTTTTGCTTTTGGGAAGGAGGTTGAGATGAGCGCAGCAGTAGCCATCATCTTAAACAATAGAAGCACAGGAGGTTTCCTAAATGTAATCCATCTGCTCAGCTTTTAAGCAATCGTAATAAACACAGTTTCGAAAGGAATATGGGAGTTCTGCATCAACCCCTGCTGTGCAGTAATGCTGACTGTGGGGGATTGGCATGCAGCAATGAATTCTGCACCACTCTCCCAGCAACTGGGAGACCTTAGCAAGTGTCCAGTTCTCTAACCTGTCAGTCCCACAATGCTGAGAAGTAACAGGGTTTCACTGTGCTATTTACATGTGCTGTTTTCAAAGCCAGCATCACAGAGGTCAGTAGAGAGTAAAAAATATTGCAGTGATGTGCAATAATTGAAGAAGTTAATTGGCACATATCAGGGAATGGGAGGGTCAATAAAAATCCAAAGTACTTTATTTCATTGTTTAACCTGCAGTTCCACCTGCTTACCAGTACTGGAGGCAGCAAAGCTGTTCTGCTAGTAGAATTCCTTTTGTCAGAGCCAAAATGATTTGTCACAGATTTGACTCTTCCTTCCCCCTCAGTTGAAATTATTTGGTCTTAAGTATTTCTGGGTGAAACGTTTAAGTAATGCTTAGAACACTTTTATTCAATACTTCTTCATTGAGAAGTCATTTAAAATAATATGATGAAACAGAATTGTCTGATACCTACCTCCCCCCCCCCCCCGGGGAAGAGTTGATACAGTAGCATTTTTTAAATTTACTCATTTTGAATTTTGAAAAAACAAGTTGTTTCACTTAAAATCTCAAATTGTCCTGCCCCTCCTCACCCCCCTGCAATTTCCCTACATGTATCTGCTAAAGCTAAGTGAATCTCATTATTTCTGAATTTAAACAAGAAGATTTGTTTTCTACTTCAGGTATCACTAGACTTTATGGGCAAGCTCTGCTCATCTAGAAGAAAAAACAGAACATAGCAGTGGAGAAGCTGTTAACTGCTTTGTTCCAAACAAGCTGTTAACTGCTTTGTTCCAAACAGAGCTTCCCCGCTCCAAATAATATTACGCAATTTGCAAGCAGATCTTAAACAAGCTTCTGTATAGATTAGACCTCATAGAGCTGGGACCAATTTGTTCCCCTTAATTTGATTTACTCATTTAAATTAGAGAGAGATTGAAGCAGTGACCACATACTGGTTAAGTAACATGGTTAAGACCATGCCTGAAATGGAGAACTCTGTTGTTTTAGTGGGGTTGCTGTTCTTTGAACTATACTCTGCCCTTTAAAATATGCTAGTTTAGTTAGACAAACACTATTATTTACACTGCTGATAAGCACAGTCATGAAGATACAATAAGATACCTCTGCCACGCAATTTAATTTTAGTAAAATTGGTTATAGTTGAAGGTTCTTTAGTGTTAGAAACCGTATTCCTGTGCTACATTCTCTCAAATGATAAACAGCACCCTTTTGGGCTGTTGCTGGTTTATGAAGTTTTATATAATAATTTCATTGACACTGAAATTGGCATGCTTTGTCAATTTTGACAGGATCTGAGCTGATGAAGAAGTTATAGTTCTCTGTGTAGGCTATGGCAGCACTGTTCAGTATAGCCAAGGACTTACAGTGGTGGTGCTTCAGAAGAAGGACATATGAATGCTCAGGAAGTAGTTTGGTTTTTTTACCTGAAAGAATTTTCATTGGAAGCAAAAGCTGCCTGAGTGTATTTATATGTGCATGTATCTGTTTTTAGGTGGAGAAGTGCCTTGCCTGCCACATGTCTGTGACTAGAAAAATTCTTTTTTTTTCCTTGATACCAAGCAGAAGTGCTTAAAAAAAAAAAAAGGGTTTGGGGAGAGGTCTGACAGGCTGTATCTAAAGTCCAGAAAGGTCCCCCATTGTTAAGATCTGTTGAAAAGCATTGATGGTAACAAGTGGCAAAATATTTCTTGTTTTCTTTAAATATTTTTGAGGGGGTTATGCTTATGCCTTTCTGCTACCCAGCATTTGTTTAGATTAAAATTAGAATTGCTAAGATACCATGAAGAATCTTATTCTAGCAAAAATATTTTTAACTGGACAAAAAGTGTATTCCAGTCACAGTTGCAGCAATATTTTTCAGACTCGCATGATAAAATCCTGGCCTTGCTCTGGATGTTCAGAGAGTTCAGCCATGCTTCAAATCTTTTGTTCCTTGGAATCATCACCTACTGTATTTCTGATTTTAGTAAATTCTATTATTGTGCCGATCATGTACATTGCATTATCTTCTACACAGAGGAAAAATGGCATTTTTAAAAAAGAAATATGCTTAGCTTTTTGTGCACACAGTAATCACCAAAGTATTCATTCTGCTCATGATAAAATAATGCCAAGCCCTGAAAACGAGCTTTTAGTTCACTCATGGAGTGCTACTGAAGACTTAAACATTCTCTGTCTTGGTGTTTTGGTAACCTTGTTTCTATAGTTCTAATTGGGTCACCGTAGACAATTGGTGATGGTGTTATTAAATAAACTTTCAAAGTTGCTGGCTAGCAATTTGGCTGATTAAATATGGATTAGATTCAGAATAAGCTGATAGAAAGATATTTTATTTTCTGACATGCTTAAGTTTATGAATATGTTATGTCACATTGTATCTTATCACATTATGTTAATTTAGCACTGTGTAGGCTTTTGATGTGATGTGCTTTAGCTTATTATAGTGTTTTCCAACTTTAGAAAAGTTTGTTACCAAGAGGCACAAGACTTGGCTCATTTGACAAAGCTATTATAGCCTAATGGAGTGGCAAAAGTTTAAAAGCTACCCAGATAAAATGCATTGTGTGTGTGTATACACATATAGGTGTGCCTTAGTTTTAAAACTCGTTGCAGGAATGGACTTTACACTTCCTAGTAAGAAAGGTCAATGACTATTCCGCTTTCCAGACTGGATCTTAGAAAGACAGGTCAATCTTGCCAGACTTCCGCAGAGGTCGGGTAAGGTGTCTGAAGTTGAAAAGTCATCTGTTTCTTTTTTCAAGTCTAAGGTAATGTATTCTTTTCTCATGTCCTCAGTGTGCATATTTTTTGTTTGAGTCATTGACAACCAGAATTATTTTATATGAAATTGACAGACATCTTGCAGGAATGGCCTTTGGAGCCAATCCTTATTTATTAGTTTTAGATAATATCCATGTGTATGCACAATTTAAAAAAAACCCAACAATAATTTAAGTGACAGAAAAGGGGAATTAATTCACAGCCTGAAGCAAGAACAATCCTTTCTTTTGATTACAGTTTCAGTGTCTGAATCTGAATCCAGCATGTCCTGGATCTTTCTCTTTTAGCGTGCTGTCAGATATCTCAAGGTGAAATTCATCTCCCTTCTTGTTACAGTATTGGCAAAAAGCAGAGATAGGAGAAAGGTATTGTATAAAAAAGGAATTATTCTATCTTGAGTCTTCCTTTGTAGTATAAACCCAACCCTCTCCACCCCTTCTTCCTCCAAAAAAAAACCCTTTCCTCCTGTGTTTTCTGTTGTCATATTCTTCCTACCTGTAATCCCTGTTGAGGCATGACCAAGTCCTTGGCAGTTGTGTTCCCACACACAGCCGTCTGTTTGGAGGTGCATGGATTAGAAACATACTGCAAAAAGAAGAAAATCTTGCAATAAAAGAACAGATTTGGGGAGGCAGTACTCAGAAGCAAGTTTATTTTGTCATGTGCTGGTGGGATGGGCAACACCGTTGTGTGAACCAAAGTAAGAGTAGGTCCTGCTCTGAGGGGCAGATGCTCTGAAGCTGCAGTGCTGCAGCACAGAGACTGCGTGCTGCCTCCTGAGTGCACTGTCATCCGTGTAAGAATCCCCTACTTCATGCTTCCTTTCAGGGTCCTGAAAAGTTCATAGCACTTAACTAAAAAGTAGCAAGGTGAATAAGTACAGGAAGCTTGATTGTAAAACAGCGTCAATGGAGCTTGGTTTGGGCTGACATTCTGAAAGACTTTCGCAGAGCAAAATCTCTTAATGGGTATTGCTTGAGATTTGACAGTGGTAATCAACTAATATGAAATAAAAAACTTCTTCGCCATTTTGCCTGCAGGTCATAGAATTACTGGGAGGGAAAAGTTATACAAGTTGCAAAGAACATTTGAAAGTTTACGCGTGAACAGGACTGTAGTGAAAGGATAAAATGTTTTGCCTAGAAAAGTGACCTGGGTGTGTGATCAGCAGAGGTTCCCTTTTTGTCAGATTTAAGCACTTCAGCCAACTGACAGGAGCGTGTGTGTGTCTTCTCTGCCAATGGCAGAACTCTCTACCCAGTGATCTGTGTGCAACTGTGCATGAAAATGAGGGTTGTGTGGAGCTGGGGAGCATTAATGCTGAGCTGGGGGAAATGACTGAACTGAGTCCATCCAGCAAAGGAAGACTCGAGGATGTGCAAGTATGTTTTTTTGAGATCTATATGCTTTCTGAAAGTAATGTCTGATAGGTTCATGGGTTTATTGGGACGCTTTCCAAAAAGGTTGCAATATTATCACAAGAAAATATAAGCCATTTCCTAAAAAATATTAGAATTGTTTCTAAATCAATGTTTTGCACTATTACCATAGACATGGATCACTTGAACACTGAGAACAGAATAAATTCTAGACATCTTCCCTCCCTCTCCCCGCCATGTTTGCTTCATGTCCATCCTTTCGCTAATCCCAGGTATTTTCCTTCACCTCTTAGAGAAAATGACAGTAGAGACTATTTTTCTGGCTTTTTTGTTCTGTTTTGCTGTCTTTTTCAGTATGTTCATATCATTAACTTCTCCTTAACTTGATCGCTGTAAGACAGCTGAACTCGGAGAATACTCAAAGTGCATGATTAATGGCAAATTATCTGTCAACACAAGTGAGACTCGAGTCAATAGTAACCAGGGAAAAAAGAAACTGAAAATCTACAGGTAAACAGAAGTTATTTAGTGCTCAATTGCTGGTCAATGCCAAGAGCAGCCAATAAAAGGTGACATGAAAATGGTTGACGTAAAAAAGCACTAAAATATAATCTCCTAAATTAATTCATAGCATTTATAGGGGAAAATAAGGAAGACCGAACAACACTTCTCAGTATGAATTAGTAATTGTTCTTCTCTCAGTATATGTAGGGTTGAACCTTGAAAACTTTGTGCATATGTTTTTGAGACAGCAATAAGTGGTAAATATAAAATTTGAGGCAGATTTATAGTTCCTCACGAAACATACCATTTGAAGAACATAACTCTAATGGTGTAAGTTTGGCTTCGTGTTTTATGACCTTGCCTTCTACCATGATCCTTACAATATCTTACACTTAATGCTTCCAATGTGAGCCAGGAATCTGCTACAAAGAGAGGGATGCTGAGACAGTGAGAGATTTCTTTTCTTTTACAGGATGCTTTATATGGTTTATTTCCCTGCTTTTGTCACAATACACTTATTCCTGTGAGTTTCGTGCCAAATAGTATGACTAAGTCGTTTCACCTTCATTGTAACTAATTCCTGTCTTGTCAGGTTTTGTGTTTTATTGCTTCATATTTTTTGTTTGTTTAAGTAAATGTATTTTCAGCCTTTTTGAAAAGGGCAAGGCTGTTTTTTTGTTCCAGTTTGGGACTGACCTCTAAGGAAACTGTGCCCTGGATAGATGTTCTTTCTACTCTCCGTACTTTGAAGTCTTTCGTGCCTGAGGAGCTCATGTCTAAGATGTTTTGAAGCCAGAAATCGGGCCACCAAATGCCTTAAAGACAAAAATTGAGCCTACTCTAATGTTTTGCAGGAAGCCAAAGTAGAGAGCAGGAATATGTTGTTCCTTCTGGAGTTTTCAAAGGGCTGAAGGATGCATGCCAGAAATGTTGGATTCCTGAATAAAAGAAACCAAGAGGTCATAGCTGAGGCCAGATTGTTGTTCACCAAGAGGATGGTTCGTGCAAGCAGCACTGTCAATATTGGTTTTAAGCGTTACTGTTTTGTGAGAGCTTAATTTCCACAGTAAGTCCAAGAGCTCCTTTTCTCAACGAATTTGTGCTATTGAAACACAATGCATTATTGATGTGAATTTTTTCTTCTGTTCTCCGATACAGCATTCTTTTTTCACTTTGATTCAGCTTCTGTGAGGTAATCTTGCCCATGCTGTTAAATGTCTTGTTAATGTATGGTCATATAGGGCATTTCTCACTGATGGACTTACAGCCATTCTAGCAAATCACCCCTGACTCCTGTGAACCTTTTAGAGTGGGCGACAGCGTTGCTTGATTAACAGTGTCAAAAGGTGTAGAGAGGTCTGGAAGGGTGAGAGGGTGCTTGCTTATCATCTGTTGACATTAGGAGACCATCTGCTAATACTGTGTCTGCCTGGAGCCTGGCCTGAATCCAGGCTACAGTGAGGACAGTATGCTGGATTCAGCTGCAAGCCCTTCATTAGCTTTTATCTAGTTTTCCTATGACCTTTAATCAAAATGATATTAAGTAATAGTTTGGCTGTGATCCATGTGTTCTTGTTGCTTTTTATAAAGGAAAAAAACCCTCACTTTTTGGAAATGTGTGTTTTAAAGGATGAAGGGAAGATTTCTTCTCCAAGTCAGACATTGGCGGGGGGGGGGGGGGGGGAGAGGGGAGGCAGGTAGTATCTTTTGTAGGTACGCTCTCTGAGCGCCCAGGGCTGTGGGCTTAGGACCTTTCTGAGACTAAAGTGCCATCTTTGAATTTTTCCACTGTTGATTTTTCCAGTTCCTTTTTGAACCACTGTACATCTACAAACACTTCCACAGTAGAACTATGTATTCTGGAAATAACTTTGTTCCTGCTAATTTTACATGAGAGACTGTTCTTGTTTTGGAACAGAGTGAACAGTCATTTCCTTTCCTGTTCTGCACATTACTCAACATTTCAGTCTGTGAATGCTTTTTATAAAGGAAAAAAACCCTCACTTTTTGGAAATGTGTGTTTTAAAGGATGAAGGGAAGATTTCTTCTCCAAGTCAGACATTGGCGGTTGTGACCAGCTAGAAGAGGAAAGGCAGGTAGTATCTTTTGTAGGTACGCTCTCTGAGCGCCCAGGGCTGTGGGCTTAGGACCTTTCTGAGACTAAAGTGCCATCTTTGAATTTTTCCACTGTTGATTTTTCCAGTTCCTTTTTGAACCACTGTACATCTACAAACACTTCCACAGTAGAACTATGTATTCTGGAAATAACTTTGTTCCTGCTAATTTTACATGAGAGACTGTTCTTGTTTTGGAACAGAGTGAACAGTCATTTCCTTTCCTGTTCTGCACATTACTCAACATTTCAGTCTGTGAATTCAAGACTTGTTTACTGTTGTCTCTGAAGTTTTCTATTGATAGAGAAGAATTAATGTCTCATATAAGGCACACCATTTGCATTTCATATTTTAAGAGAAAGGCAATATTACGTCTTATTTTTGGTGTCTACTTAGGCCCATGGCAGAATGAAGCAGCTTAGCAGAGGGTTTTGATGTCAAAACTTAAAAATGTCTTTGATTGCTGTTTCTGGCTTTGTTATATTCCATACCTCTTCATAAAAGCTGCTTGTTTTAGCCATGGAAGTTGTTGGGTTTTTTGAGTTCCAAAACTCCGTAGTCCCACAGAACTGGCTCGGCTTTACCCAGCTGCCTGACAGTGGTAATGGATCTAGCAAGGCTTTCACATAGAATTGGGAAGACATCTGAATTTCTGTGTGTCCAAAATTTCAGAGATGTGGAAGGGATGGATGTTATCTTTCAGAAATGAGAGGGGAAACACTGGAATTTTCTGAAGAAAGTAAGTTTCAAAAAAATGCTGGTATTTAAACTTTGCGTTCTTTCACCCAACTTCTTCATAATGTCCTACCTGCTGACTTTTTTTTTTTTTTCCCAAGTTTACACAAATGTGTAAGCAAGAATTTTCTTGAATCCCCACAAAAGCAAACCCTAAACCCAAACTCTTGTTTGTTTTTCATACAGACTGGAGATTGCTACAGTTCTCCCAGTGAACAAGGGGTTAACTCATCTCTTTACATACAGGACTCAAAAATGTCACGTCCTGGTACCAAACACCCATCCCTTGCTCAATAGCTATCCTGTGAATTTGGATCAAGCGCTTAGTTTTTGCAGTTGGAAGTGGACATAACAGAAAGACTTTTGACAAGAAACCTAGAGCCTCGGAAACCTGCAGTGCCCTTGCTGTTCTTAAACGGGGTGGGGGTGTAGATGAGAATTATAGTGTGAGAGAAAATCATGAAACAGGAGCCTTACCTCTGCTTTGCTTAAGTAGTAGATGCCAGGTACTTGGTTGTGAGGGGGTGGAATTGAGGTTGCTGTGAGCAATTGTGGAGTACTTAAGAGTCTGCTTATTTTAATTTCTAAGTGACTGTTTTAATGCCTTTCAAATGCCTTTTATCTTACTGCAAAAATGTTTTACTATGCTGTTTTGATTCACTGCTTTTAAAGTAGCAGAACTGTACCTCAGAAGCTGTTTTTGGAAGTGTTTTCTTATAATCCATGCTTGTGGTGCCATTAAGAGGTTGGAGCTATCATTCTGAACCACGGCAAATGAGATACGTATCAACTGGCAGCAAAATCAGTTTGTACACAAATGCGAAGTGATAGCAGGGAAAAGTTTGGTAAACAATTAAGCTTAATCATGACAAGTAGTTTATAATTTATAGATATATGAAATGCTACCACAGCTAAATTTCTTACTCTGATTTCAGGTAAAACGAATGTTCCTTTACAATGTTCAAATCTATGTATAAAGAGTGGGCGGGTGAAATTAGTGAGAGGGTGTAGATTTTTGTTATGTTTTCAAAATTATCAGCTTCTCTTTAATATCATTTTTAAAAAATTCATATGTAAAAATTGAAACAGCATTTAGAATGTAAAAATAATTAAGAAACTAATTATTGTGGTGATATAGAGCAGCTATTTATTTAGCTGAAGATATTGAGAACTTCCTCTATAACAGAACAGTTGTTTTACATGCTGTGATAGAGCCCTGTATTATTTGATATCAAAGATCTTGTAGTGCAAGATTAACTTCCAGAAATTTAAAAAGGAACAACGTAGTTTGCTTATTCACTTTTGAGCTGTAGTTACTGAACACCTTTGCAGTTTAAACAGCTAAATTTGGCAAGTCCTTGTATTTTGCATTCTACTTCCGCAGGCTTTTTTCCAGTGGAAACACCAAGGGAAGAATTGAAGTAAAGCAACTGAGGATGACCGATTTTAACTTCTTCTAGCGTGCAAGTTGTGAAAATGTTGTTTTGCTTGACATAATATGATTTTTACTTTCCCTTCCTCCATACACTGAGAAAAAAAGTAAAGGAAAAAAAGGAGGAATATCAGGGAGAGAATATTTTCTTTCTTTTCCGAAGCTTCAGAATGATGAAGAAAGTCAGTGCATAGGAAATATTTTGCAGGTTGTATTTTCATTTCAAACTCTCCAGTGCAAATATAGTTGGTAATGGAAATGCTTTTTTTTTACCTGGCATTTGTGTTAGAGTTGCATTTGTTACAATTTCTGAAAATCTTAACTGAATATACTGTGAAGAAGACCCTTATTTAAGAGAGTCTGAATTTGTCAAGCAAGTTTTTGTTTCAAATTTAAAACTATTAGTGGCACTCTCTAAAATTTATTTAGTTGGAATGAAAATTGGGTTTAACAAAAGCATATCAGATTTCTAGAACCTATTGGAAATCTGAGTGCTCAAGAAACCCTTTTGAATTAGTTAAATCACTCCATTAAAGATTTTGAATTTAAATTTGTTTTCTATGTTCTGTTTTGTCTTATTAACTCTGTTTAACAGTACCTTTTGAAAAATTCATTTTTCTACAAATACAGCAAAAAAAAAAAGTGCAGTATGAGATCCTTTATCTCTATCACCATCTTTGCAAAGAAGAAAACGTGAACCAACCTGGTTGGTTCAGGACTGCTTTCCTTGGAACTGAAATCTCCCATAACAAGAAGGTAGTGTTTCACAGCTGGGAATAGACTGTAGCGATCGGATATGCTCCGAGTATGCACATTGGCTGTATGGCCTTGTGCCTTCCAACAATAATTAATGTCTGGCTGGGATCTGTCTCGGAGAGCCTGGTACAGGCTGGGTATGGTAGGTGCAAGTCCTTCTGCGCGCAGCCTCCCAGAGAGGGAAGGAGGAGCTTTGTTTCAGCAGGCAGAGGAAAGCATGGTGGCTCCTGCATCCATCCTTTCAGGGGGAGTGTTGGGAAGGTGAGAGTTTGGGCTCTTGTGAACTTGCTGGAGGTTGTATGAACCCTGTCCCCGTGCTCCAAAGCACTTCCTCTTGCCTTGACTACTCCGGGAGGGCTTATTTTCTTTGGCACAAGTATGCGCAAGCAGCCCAGGTCCAGCTCTGTGCCCTTTATGTGCAGCATGCCAGGGAGTTGGACACGGAGATGGGGAATAGCTCTGCAGGAGTCTGCCTGTCTCTGGCAGGTCTGATGAGTTGTGGCTCAGGGCTGTCCCTGCCAAACCCAGGTTGATGATCCATCTGCCCTGCTGATCTTGGGATATATACCATCTGCCTTTTCCTTTATCCAGAGTGTTTCCGCTCCCATCATCTTGGGTAATGGCTTAATGATTGTACTGGAGAGTATCGGCTATCATAGATACAAAAATATAGGTTATGTTTTTGTAGATCTGATAATTTTTACTGATAATAGCATTTAGGTTTTGTACAAAGGAGATGAAACACTAGGGAAATAGATGATGCTTTATGTCTGTCTTTGTTTTTTTTCCCTAACTTTACTAGCTGAGAGGCCAGAAATGCATGGAAATTATGGGCAAATGAGACTATCTGCTGCATTTATTCCAGAATTAAGATTTCAGCTGGAACAAAATTTAATGTGAACAAGAGAGTTTGTTTTGCAATAGGAGGTCAAATGATCCCTGTGGTGTCTGGTGTAAGAGTGCTGTAACACAGCACAAAGTGTGGGATCCTTTCAGTCTGTGCTTCATATACTCAGAGTATTGCAGACAAGACTATAGGGTTGATGGAAAATCTTGTCTGAAATCATGTTGAATTATCCACCTTCCAGATCTTACTTTATGTGGCCTGTTTTTTTTCCCTTCCTTTTCTTCCTGCTGCCCCCTCCCCCCGCCCTCTTTTTGTAACATTTCATACTTTTTAAAATTTAGTTACTCACTCAAAGCCTTGAAACACAATGTCTAAATACAGTTTGAAAAGCCAGTGATGGTTAGATCATGTTTAATTCATTTTAAACAGTAGACCAAAGGAGAAAAAGTCCCCTTTTTCTACATTGGAGTTGCTCTGCGTCCCTGTGGTTTCTACCTCGTTACACAAGCTACAATCATTTTTGGGTTTTTTTAATGGCAAAAAAAAAAAAATTCTGTGTGATGATGGTGTACTAGACGTATTAAAAAGCAAGCGTAAAACTTTTTGTCAGGGCAAGCTGCTCTTAATACTAACTGAAGTTTTGTTTGTTGCACTCCAGAGAGATTTATAAATTACTACCTTTTTATATGGACAGGTGTTCCTAGGAAGATCAACATGACATTTCAGGCAAAGAAAACTGGTATTTATATGGTGTGTGCAATGTTACCAGCAACCATGTTGCATTTTGCCAGAGCTCCAACGTGCTCAGCCTCACAGCTCTCCCTATTAATGTTTAATAGGGAAAGCAGCAGGACCCAGCACATTAGTGCTCCAGCATTGCAAAATGAGTTTGGAGACTGCACTGTGGTTGCTAGCAAAGTTTTTTCAAATACCTGGCTAATTACTGTTACTAAATCAGTACTGAGAAGGCACCTGCCAGTTGAATCAAACAAGTACTTGGCAGTTGTAGGATGACGAAGTATTATTTGACTATATATGTTCATGTAAAGAGCAATTGTGCTGTCCTACTCAAACTCTTCTTCTGCAAAACAAATGAAGATGGAATCCTGTTTCTGCAGAAACGGCTCCTTTATGTAGTTGTGATCTATCTTGATTTGTGTGTGTGTGTATGTGTGTCAAAAGCTGCGTGCTAAAGTGTTGCTAATTTAGCTCAAGTTTTTGGTACCCCTAGAGATTTAATTCTGTTTTACAGTATCGGTATTGTTCCCCAACTTAATGCTGTAACTTTGAACGCTGTCCCCTGTCCCTGATCACCCGAATCTGACAGTAATGATGAGAAGTGGTAGTACGGGCAAAGCCATTGAAGTGGGGAAAGCTGCTTTTCTGAGGTTTGTCTCCAGCAATTGCAGACTTTTGCTGTTTAGAGTAGTCCATGAGCTGGTAAGTTAGCTGCTGTCATTCAAGGCAGCAAAACTTGAGTCAGGCTGTTTTATCAGTATAGTGTAGTAAAGTCTTTTAATATATAACAGTCTTTCCACAGGGATGAATTTTTCCCAAGATGGTCACTGAAATACACATCCAACGCACTAATGTCAGTTTGCTTGTTTTTCTACTATCACTGCTTTTAATGATGTGAGGAGGTGGATTGTTATGCAGTTTACAATTTAATTTTTTGGTGGGCTGAGCCTGTTTCATTGACTTGAATTCTCTCCCTTCTCAGTTACTGCTGCTCTGCCCTTTTTAGTGTAATACCTTCCAAATGTTTTAGGTTTTTTGTTTGTAGTGGTTTGTTTTTTTCTTTTGTGTGTTCGATGCATCATTTTCAATGAGATTGAATCAGTGGTACTGTATTCACATTCAACTTCTTGACAGCATGTGAAACTGCAGTATGACTGCTGATCTGGGCAATTCTTAGAGTTGTAACCCATTGATTTTGTGTCCTGAAGTGAGACTAGATTTGTGCCTGAATCTTCTGAAGTTTGAATTATTCATGTTTCTATGCTTGTTTAAGTGGTAGCCCACTGGCTTCATAGGTCACTGGCAATGATAAAATGTAAACAGGATCTCTCTAGGTAGAGAGAGCGTGCACACAGACTTGGCACCACTGAAACCATCCCAAAACCTGTCTGTGTCGTAAATGCAGTGAATCTTGTGCAGAAATTCATAATGTCAGCAAAACATTTGAAGGGCTCATTAAATGAATGTGGTCTGCAGTGCTACATGAAGATTCAGAAATCCATAGAATTTGTGGTGTAATTGAATTTGCCAGATTTCAGTAAAACCGGCTGAGATGCAGTGGATATATCCAACAAAAGGATTCATTTTAAAAATACAGCTGTGAATCACAAGTTCCAACAGTGATAGGGGATAGTATCTGGCAACAAATCAGGCCTCATCAATTCTTAGCCCAAGAAGGGAGAGAAATATGGAAAGCAAGCTAACTAAATAAGCTGTATAATTAAATTTCTATACAATTTGTGATGCATTCCCCTTTGGGACCACTATGGGGAAGTACAATATCTCAAATAATCTTGCAAAGAAGCAGATGTGCTGTTCTGAATCTACTGCATGCTTCAAACGGTAGCGCAAACTGCTAGCAGTTGTTGCTAAAGATACAGGTATTCTTGTACTTTGGCTTGAGCTTAATAATTCTGGGTTTTGTCCAGGTTATCAAATGGGAGCTGACACCTATACAAGGAGTGTTATCAACAAGTTAAAAGTTTCTACAAGCCTTGGAACTCCATACAATTTCTAATAGTGACATTTCAGATTGTAAGAAAGTAAGGGCTATCTTTATGCCCCTAACTGTACTACAGCTGAAGGTGACAAAAGTCATCAGCTCCTCTACTAAAATTGGTGACATTGACTCAGCCTGCTTCCATCATCCAATATGTATTCAGCATGTGTCGTGCAAATAATCAAACATGAGCTGGGAGACTGTCCCCACAAAGTATACCTTGCAGCTTATGAAATGCAACTGTCAATTCTTGCTAAATCAGTGATTCTGTATGCTTTAATAATGGCTGCAAGTGCACAGATATGTATATGTAAACTGCCATCTTGTACCAATCAAAAGATTCCCCACAAAAAGTAGGCTGGTGTGCAAGATCATTTCAAGGAAATCCTGAAGGAGAGGAACTGTACATTTTAAATGTCATTACTTTTTAGTGCTTTACCATTATCCTACGATACAACTAATTATTCTCGGAAAGTGTTGTTTATTTAAACAGCAAATTTTTAGTTCCCTATGTTCAGAGTATTCTCAGTGGGACCAAATAATTCCTCATAATATTAATCAGTAAGTAGAAAGAAATGATTATCAGGAACATAATTATTGGTAGTGCAACTAGCCTGTAGCAGAAGTTACTGTAGAATCTACAGATACAGACAGATATGGATGTCTTCAAAAGACATCATTAAAATCAGCCATTTAGGCATATGAAGCTGAAATTTACAATCTTGGTGTAGTGACTTTGAACTGAAAGCAGTGAAGTCACTGAGCAACTTGCATGTCATCCATGAATTTATGAATTGCAGCTCCCTAGCTCACCAAAGTCTTAATTGCATGGAAAAGCCCCAAATGCGTGTTTTTCTGATCAGCCGAAAAAGCAACTCGCTAATCAGGAGTTGCAGTACTCCTCACCATCCAGAGGCCTTGACATGCTCAGTGAAAGGGAAGGGGCAAGGAACAGAAAGAAGTTGTTCTGAGTTCAGTCAGTTCTGCCCCATACATGAGAGATGTCAGATTTGCAGGGAGGCCTTTGAGAGGGAAACTCCTGCTCAGGCCCTCTGCATGAGCAGGAAAGGCAGATGTTTCCTGCTTTCTCACTCCAATCATCACCTTAAGTGCTAATAATTCTGCTTTTCAGAGTGGTAACTAAAGCAGTTTCTTCCCTCCCTATTTTAATAGATTTAGTAAATCATATCCAGCATGACCTTTAGTGGAAAGTTTCACAATTTATACTGGTACTTACAAGCCCAATGAGCTCTGGGATGTCTGCTCTCTAATTATAGCACAGTAGAGCTTTCCTTGGCAGTATAAAAAGCGGTCCAGACAAGTAACAGCTGTGTTTTGGTTTTATAACACCTCGGCATGTATCACTTCGCACTGACAAATACAAATCCCACTTCTGATTTTGGATTCCTAGCCAAAAGCTGTAGTAAGTTTTGTTCTCTCATACAATTTGGTATGTCTCTTTTGAGATGCATTTTCTGATAAGATGCCAGGTGCTTTGTGTGCAAGGCAAGTTCTAGAGGCACTTCAGCTCTATGGGCACTTCAGCACAGCACTAAAAGCCATAACAGCTGATGGGTCCTTACTTGCAGTTCATCTTCCATTTTCAGTGTGGCATCGTGCTCTCCAGTGCTTTAGTTGTTGCTTTATCCTTCTCAGCCGCCATGGAAAGGGCAACTTTTCACTGTTTGCCTTTGATGCTAAAACTTGGGAAAGGACCTTGTTTCTTCTGAAGAAAAGAACCTGTGTTGAGCTTCCTAAGTTGTTTGCTATGCAGTACAGTTATCTTGTCCAGTTTGCTCGTCAACTTTAATCTTCAAGAGTGTATATAAATATAGTACTGATTGAAGTCTTTGAACTGTGTTGATAATGATAATCCATCGTTTGGGTGCTGAAATGAAATCTGCATGTAGTAGGGTATGCATTTTTCCAGTTAAGGCAAAAAGCAGTTTTTAGGGATGTGATGAATTGTTCTTTGCTCGATATTAAAGTGTTAGCTTTATTTAATAGGGAGACAAGGCTCTAGCTGCACCAAGCTTGATGTAGAAATTATTGTATAGTTTTATGACCTGTATTTTTCAGCAAGCAAGACAAGATGATACTAATGCTCTCTTCTGGTCATAAATTCTGTAAGATGCTTAGATACCACATGGTTACAGTGTTGGCATAAATATGCTGATGGGTACAAATGTAATTAATTTTTAGACGTTCCCTGTAATTATTCCAGTGATAGATGTCTAAATTTGTCCATAACATATTAGAGAAAATGTCTCGCTGTATTACTGCTACTTGTAAAATTTAATGGCTGCAGGGCCTGAGGTTGTGGTTCTGCTGTTGCCTTTTTGTTCTCCAAGTGTACCTGTGGTTCCACTAAAATTATGACCTGAACTATGCACTAAAGCAGGGAGTTACCTCCTGGTAATCACAGCCTGTGAGTGCTTGAGAAGGACTCTCTGGCTAAAAGGAAGGGCAGACTAGTGGGGCTGATAGAGCTGGACAGCATGGGTCTGAAGCGCCCCAGGTGGGAACAGTGGAAGAGTGAAGATGTTGACATTCAGTTCAGTGGCTGAGCAATATTTCCTGAAGGCCTGTTTCTGAATTTTGGGACAGTACACAACTGCTTTTGTATTCACTGAGAAATTGTTTGTGCTGCTATTCTAGAAAAAGTTTTGACTTCCAGCACATCCCAGTGGTTTTCAAAGGAAGGAATGGTGACCTCATGACAAGTAAGTGTTAGCCTATTTTTCTTTTTTAGTTGCAAGAAACTCTGACATTTCTCTTTTATTAAATTTGTTGCATTGTCAAAAAATATCTCTGGAGAGGCAAGAAATGAAACAGTATATAGTCAACTTACTTATACATTTTTATTTTGCTGTAGCTCTTGACAAAAGCAGAAACATCATCAGGGCAACACCACTTTAGTTGCTTTTCAATTACTTTGATATACTTTATTAGTGCCAAGAGCTTTTAAAAAGTAGTACTGTTTCAGCTAGGGGGTTTGAAGAGAACAGGCCTGTATGTGTAGCCTATGGATTCCTACTAGGTACTGCTATGGTATCTGAGAAAGGAATTAAAGAAATAAGATAATGATGGTTAACTTTGTCCATGTGTGGATACAACTGAACCTTGTACAATTTAAACTACTGCTAGACTAAATGGATGCAGTTCAGAGAATGAATGCGGACAATGTCCTTTTATGTATTTTCCCTGTTAAGAGAATAACAGGAAATGCAGATATGAAAAGGGATCAGCCATCTGCCAGCCTTTGACCCATGGTGGGCTTTTTGTCTTGTATATTTTGGCAGTCTGACACTCATTCAATCTATTTGATTGCCGCATGGTAAAGATGAATTAAATATTTCAATTTTTTTAAAGCGTGGAAAAGATCTGAGTATTCTGTGAAGGAGCTTTGCACAACTGTTACTGTTTCTTTAGCAAAGAATGCATCAGTAACATTTATGGTGGCCATAAAAGAATAACTATATTTGAAGTCAAGAATTTATTGTTATTTCAAATAACGTTTTAATAGTCTAATAATTCAAACTATTAGTCTAGTTACAATATACAGTCATAGTCCAAGTTAACATAGGAGAACTTCAATAATGATATTTAGTTTCCTGCAGCTGGTAGGGATCTCTAAACTGAGTGAGTGATTTGGAGTTTGGAGGCTGAGTGCCAGCACATGCTAAAAGTCCTTGGCCTGGATATGTGCAAGTGCTCCTCAGTTATGCTGTTTGTTAGCAGTGCCCTCCAAAATGGTGAGGCCTCACTATAAACGTAAAGCCTTTTGAGCTTCAAAGGCAGGTGAGTATTCACTGCATGGTACAAATTGGGAAGGGAAAGGGGCTACCTTAGACACAAAAGAAGCTGCACAAGAAAACTGAGAGGGAATCAGGCTTGATGCACAGTCTTGAGTTTTGCAAAACCAAGTATGTGCTTTCAGGGAGGATGTAAGGCTGCTGGACCCCTTCCACCTTGGCCAATGAAAAGGTCATGTCTCATTCCCAAGTCCCATCTCAGCTGAAGCCTGATGCCCTGGGTCCAGGCTGAGGAGGCATTGGCTTCATCCTCTCCATTAGCTCATGGGCTGCTGCTGGGAAACAGACAGCAATTACTGGGTGGGCTAAAGCCCCAGTTGCCTTCCTTGAAAATGCATGCAGAAATATTTTCTTTCTTTTTTTTTTTTTTCTTTAATAGCTGCAAAAGCAGATTCTTCTATTTCTCTCCTCCCCCTGTCCCCCAGTCCCAAATGCTTCCTCCTCTTGGAGAAGAGACAGGAAAACTTCAGACCCTCAAGCTTCCCCTTTAATTTTAATGTGCTAACCTGGTTTTGCGTCAATAGGAGCCTCCAACGATGTGCTCTTGTACGTGTTGTTTTAATGCATTGACTTAAGTCACTTAAATATTCTCGCTGTGAACAGCATCTCATGTAGAAAAACATGTAAATTTGCAAGGAGTTTTTCCTTAGAGTGATGATAACCCCTGAGAAAGTCTTTAGTTAGTAAAAGAAGCAAACAGTCTGTGTAAACTCAACAGTCTAAATCATGGAGGCGAGAGATTTTAATTAAGGTGGCTCTGTGAGGATGCAGGTGGTGAGCAGCTGTCTGCAATGTGGAGCCTTGCTCTGCGATGGCTCGCTGCGTGTTACTGATGTTTCATGGCAAGCGCCTTTGGTTTGCTGCTGAAGCAGACACTGGTATATAGTCAATGTGACTTGGGATCTGTTTGCTTTGTGTTCTTCCCTTCAACCAAAAGGACTCAAAATCTGCTAATTTTAATGGAAACTTGAATGCTGAAATATCAAGTAGCTGGAGATTAGCAAAACAGTAAGTGTTAGGAAATTATGTACTCTTCAATGTGCAGTCTTTTTGTCAAAGCTTTCTCTTTGTCAGTAACATGCTGCGTCCAAAGATGCACTTGCCTTGGAATTTGGAAAGCAAATACTGATTTGTGCATTTGAACAAGTGGTAAGCCTTAGAAAAAAACACTTGTCCATCTTTCTTGCTGATACTTACCTTCATAGGATGTATATTTATAGCCTTACTGTTCTAATAATCTTAAACAACTAGCCCCCAAGATAATGGAAGTGTGACACTTGTTGCAATTCATTCTTCTTGCTGAAAGGGATTAAATAATGTAAATCAAGGGTTAGTGGATTTTGGATGCTTTTCAGTGCATCTTTTAGAAGGCTCTCTTTCCATTTCTTTGTTCAAAATGCTTCTGTAGGAGGAAAAACATCACTTGGGATCTGTATGTTATTCAGTGAATGTTGTGCTGATAGCAATAGGATACAATGGGTGTCAAAAGAACCAGGTGCAAGAATTGCTTTCTAGATGCATAGCAATACTCTATGCACAAGTTTAGGTCCATGTGCTATGTTGTATGGAGTGAGACTGGTGGCAGCCAGAGTTTTATATGACCTGAGGATTGGAGAAGAAGCCTAAACTCATCCACGATCAACAACTGTCTCTTTAACTGCTTTGGACAAGAGAACATTCAGCAAATTGTAATGTTTTCTTGGAAAACACCATAATTCATAGCCTGCTCTATTTCATTATCTGTTGACTCCACTGGGGCTGGCTGTGCTCTCTGTTCAGTGCAGCTGTGCTGAAGGTGACCCAGAGTGTTGGTTGAGGAAGGTACTCCATTGTTTCTCAAAAGTTTTGATGGGCAGCAAACTTTGGTCTGTCTGGGTTGCCCATGCAACTGGCTCCTGGAACTGCAGCTGGTACTCTTCCCTTTTAGACCATCCCTAAAGTTAATAACAGGACCCCTCTGGTGGGGATCGGGTCAGGAATCTGATCGCTCTATCTCCAGAGCCATGCTTCTTTCACAGGTGAAAGCCCTAACAAACTTAGCAGGGCTCTCTATACTTCATTATTTATAACAAGAAAATAAAATTTAACCAAAGGTTTGGTTTGGTATTTAGTGGTTTTTTTTTTTTTTGCTTAGCTGCTGACCTTAAAATAGATATCTAGGTAATGGAGATGAGATTGAATGTAAACCATCTTAAAAAGACAAATACCACTGAAACCTTAAAGATCTGTCTTAACCAAATTCTGTTTTCATTATCAATCTGAAGGATTTTCTATTACTGCAAAATGAACTGCAAAAGGCATTCATGGATCTGCTGGTATAGATAAATGCAGTAGTACTATTGGAGACCTTAATCCATACCACAGATTGGTGATCCCCGATCTTTCTGGCTGGGGTGGCCACTTAGTTTCTTCTTGTGCCAGAGGAGCACCATTCCTGCCTCCCCATTAGGTGGGGTGGCAGTGTGATGGAAAGAGTCCCTCCCTGCAGATGCGATACCTCGGAGGGGGCTGCTGCCTGTTCCCTCCTTGATCACTGGAAAAAGAGAGACCAAGAGCGGCTGCTGGTGAAGCACCCTGGGCTCTGGGCTACAGGGTGAGGGTCTGACAGCAGCCCAGCAGCAGCTCCCCAGTCCCAGGTTGCAGGACCCTCGTCATCACAAGTGCTGTTTCCACCAGCAGAACAGATGGGTCTTGTCAGAGCTCAGGGTTTACCTGTGCCTTTGCCCTTTTCAGGCTCACCCTGCCCCTCTCTACTCCCGAAGGAGAAGCATTTACCTATCACATTTTATCTGCACAAGACATCATGTTTCTCTCAAATCAGGATTTTGAGGATACAGCTGTCTTGTCACTTGGTATAATTATACTCCAAAGGCCTGACTTTAGGTCAGAATCTGGAGTTCTTGTTAGGCACAATGGCAGACCTACACTGCAACAAGGTCTCTCACATCACAGTCCTACTTGTTTTAAAACAGCAGCACAAGAGCAGAGCAAACATGTAATAAAACAGTAATTCTTTACAGGTCTCAAAGCGTAGGGTGTATAGTTAGTCACCTGTTGGAGGCCCTGCCTTTTTCAGTTCTCAAGTTTATCAGGGTTTTGTTTTAAGATGAGTCTCCCTGTGTCATAGTATTTTACCAGTTCAGGTAATAACAACCCCGCTCATGTACTGTACTGCTTTCTTTATGTCACTGCTCATTATTGATAGCATTCACATTAGGATACAGAATTACTCAGAAAGCTAGAGGCTTTCTCAAGACCTGCTTGTTAATTATTTCTCCTCTACAGGCACAGCCAGCCTTAATTTTTCTGTAGTTACATATACAGGCTCTATGCGAAGAGGCTGAACGGCTTGGGTACCCATTGAATGTGGCACATCTCAGTGATTTGAGGCTGCCATGGTTTGGATCTGTCACAATTCCTTATCATTCCCTCTGGAAGTGAGGGAAGGAGCTCACAAATGTGAAGGTAGTCTGAATTTCAGACAAGTATCACATGATGACCATTGTGTTTCAGTCTGTCCAGTTACTGTGGAAGAAGGATATGATTCTAATTACCATTGCTAAAACATAAAATAAAGGCATTCTGAAGTTTGACAGCAATGACATCTTTTGTCAGTCATTCCGTATTTCAGTGTCTAAAGTCAAGACATTTTTTTGGTGAAAAGTACTTCATTAAAAATAAAGGTAGTGTGCATTTTTCAGTTGTCGCACCTTGAAACTTAAATTTGAGCTGGTGGCAGAGAAAATGTTCTTTTTATGCATTTTAGGGGACAAAATATTTACCTTTTCAAGTCCTTTTTTCTCAGTGAAGGAACGTGTGTTTTTTGTTGTTTTTAAAAAAGCATTGTCTCAATTGTGCACAGATATAGGAATCTGTCTCCCTCCTAGAACTGACAGAGAAGAGGCTCCAGAACTCATGCATAAAGTGTTAGGAGTCCATGGGTCTGGGTGAAGGGTATGAACCAAATTGCCTGTGCCAGATCAACTTGCTTACAGAGGCCTATAGCTGTGCAGGCTGGGTTGTTTAGGACAGTGATTACCTCACTCCTAGTCATCCAGCTGTCCCTAAAAATGGCCCTTTTGTATGTACAGAGAGAAATTACTGGAAGCGCGTGCAGCGAGTGAGATGCATCCCTGTGATTGTTCAGACGCATCAGATGTCCTGTTGGAGTTAAGAGTAAAACGATAACAGTTTTCTGGTGACCCAGATGGGACCTCTAATTTGGAATAGATCTTGACTTGCTGCGTACCACCGGAGGGGAGCTCTCACTGCCTGGACTCCGGCGCGCACTGGAGGATTTCTCTGGGGACTCCATCTGTGATCTCCCCACCGGAGGGTGAGTAGCGAACCAAAGTCCTTAGAGACATTACAATCAGGTAATTTGGTTCCCCTGAGTAAATCGTATCCACTATTAGGAACGTATTGGAGGGATAAAACAAGGTTAAATTTTGGACTATTGGAAATCTCATACGCTATTACAGTGACGACTGGAGTACAAGGAGTCGGGTTGAGAGTGCTTCTCTTGGTAGCATTGGTAATTGTTAAAAGTCTGTTTGTTAGTCTGTTTGTTCCGCTTGTGTTCTGTGTTACCAAAGTGGGTAATGTACCCTCGGCAGAAGGCGGCATTACGAAATGTTTGCTGTTAGGATGCATTCTGGGAAATTGGAGTAAATTTGGGGGTGATCCCCTTACCTGAAAGAAATTAATTATGTATTGTAATGACTGGTGGTCACTTTATACCCTGGAAGACAAGGAAAAATGGCCGCAGCTCGGGACTGTTAATTATAACACTCTTTTGCAGTTAATGTTGTTTTGTAAAAGGGAAAGGAAATAGGATGAGGTGCTGTATGTCCAGTTGTTTTTCGTGTTGCAGGGCAATTATGAAATCCGGAAGAAGTGTGAGTTAGTCTCGAAAGATTTGAATGTGTTATTAATGGAAAAAGATCAGAAAGGACAGAAAGGGTTGTCGCAATGTTGTTCAGCATGTAGTGCTGGGTTAAGATATAAAAAGCTTAAAGATAATGAGGAGGATGAGGATGTGGAGTTGTTGGTTGCCCCTTGAAAGATGAGTGGGCGTGATAAAGGAATACGAGACAGTCAAGAGGATGAGATTCCTCGGCTGGAATCTGATGGGGAGGAAAGTGATGTAGAAAGTAGAGCTGGTAATGATCCTGTTAGTCTGATTGCTAGACGAATGAGGGACAAGAAACCGATTATACAAGCTTCCCCTTAGACAGGCTGTGGGGCCAGAAGGAGCCCCAGTGTATGTGAAAGTGCCGTTTTCTACAGCAGATCTTAAAAAGTGGAAAGATATGGCAGGGTCTTATAGGGAAGACCCGGATGAGGTAGCCAGGACTGTTGAGATTATAATTGAAAATCATGATCCTGACTGGCGGGATATGCAGGGTACTAAGAATACCCTTCTTACGTATGAGGAAAGGAGAACCGTGCTGGCAAAAGCTAGGGAAGAAAATGAGAGATTGCATAAACAGCACGGAAGCAAAAGACTGAAGGAATTTTTGCCAACCGATGACCCAGCTTGGGATCCAAATGATGTTATTCAGAGATTGTTAATTTCAGGGTATCAGCAATTGATTCTGTTTGGGATTAAGAATGGGATCCCGAAGCCCAAAAATTTATCTAAATTATATTGGGTTGTACAAGGGGAAGAAGAGACTCCCTCAGCTTTCTATGAATGATTGTGCGAGGTAGCCAGGCAGTGGACAGATTTGGATCCCGAGAGGGAATCGGACAACCTCACTTTTGTAACCTTATTTGTAGGGCAGTCAAATCCCGATATCAGGAGAAAGCTTCGGAAAATTGAGGGGCCTAATGGCCGATCAATCGAGCATCTGCTAGAAGTTGCTTGGAGAGTGTATAATAACAGAGAGGACGTAGAAAAGAAGCAGCAGGAAAAAGAGCAAGTGAAGAAAGACACTAGGAAGGTGCGGCTATTGGCAGCAGCCATAGTGCAAGAAAATCAGAGGAAGGGTCCTAGGCCACGGGGTCCACCGTTTAAGGGCTGTCCAGGACCAACAGGTCTATCAGCTAGAACCCCTTTAGGAAAAAATCAATGTGCTTACTGTAAGCAGGAGGGACATTGGAAAAGGGACTGTCCCCAGATCCCTGAGAGAACAAGACCCCCTTAGGCCACAATTGGACTCCATTCCAGAAGTTGCAGATTTACTGGCTTTGGATCAGGACAGAAACTCAGATTGCTGGGGACCGGAGGTAGATTCAAACTCCCCAGCAGAACCTCTGGTTACAATAAAGCTGGGGAGTGAAAAGGTTAATTTCCTGGTAGATACAGGAGCTACATACTCTGTTTTGAATTCTTGTAAAGGGCCTTTAAGTAAATTTATGATGCCAGTTGTTGGTGTGACAGGGAAACGAGAGATGAAGCCCTTTTTCTAGCCCCTCAGGTGCAAGGTAGGAAAACGGACCTTCACCTATGAATTTTTATACATACCTGAATGCCCACTACCTCTATTGGGAAGAGATTTGCTAACCAAACTAAGAGCTCAAATTACCTTTCAAAAAGGAAAAATATGTGTCCATATCCCAGAGGAATACGCCGTGGAGGTGCAAGTGTTTGTTTTACAGAATCATAATCAGGATCAACAGGAAAGTTTGAACACTATTCCAGAGGATGTGATGAATGCCGTTAACCCCCTCGTATGGGCTACAGGAATACCAGGAAGAGCAAAGGCTGTGGAACTGGTAAAGATACCTCTCAAGCCAGGAGCTAAAGCGGTAAGGAGAAAACAGTATCCTATTAAATTGGAGGCGAGAAAAGGTTTGGAACCTCTTATAGATAAGCTTTTACAATATAGACTCTTGCGGGAATGTCAGTCAGAATTTAATACTCCAATTCTACCTGTAAAAAAGCCTCATTCAGACGAATACCGATTAGTACAGGGTCTGAGAGCTATAAATGAAATAACGGAAGATGTGCACCCTGTAGTGGCCAATCCATATACTTTACTAACTACTATAAGAGAAACTGATCAATGGTTTACAGTCCTGGACCTGAAGGATGCCTTCTTTTGTATTCTTTTAGAGGAAAGCAGCCAAAAGTTGTTTGCTTTCGGATGGGAAAGCCCACAATTTGGAAGAAAGACTCAAATGTGCTGAACTGTGCTCCCACAGGGATTCAAAAATAGCCCTACCATATTTTGAAATATCCTAGCTAAGGAATTAGAAAATTGGCAACCGGCACACCCGGAAATTATGCTATTCTCTTAAACTTTTTGGGCAGTGCTGGATATCGGGTGTCCCAGAAAAAGGCACGGATAAGAAAACAAAGTGTTACTTATATAGGATTTGAAATCACGAAAGGAGAAAGAAAGTTAGGAATCGAACGTAAAGCAGCAATATGCCAGATCCCCCCACCGGCATCAAAAAGAGAACGGAGAGCCTTCTTAGGAATGGCTGGATGGTGTCATCTTTGGATTCCAAATTTTGGACTGATAGCAAAACCCCGATATGAGGCTGTTAAAGGGGCAGGAGAATTCTTGGATTGGACATCGCAATGTCGGTCAGCCTTCGATGAACTCAAGAGAAGGCTGATGACCACCCCTGCCTTAGGCCTTCCTAACCTGGTAAAACCTTTTGAATTATATGTACATGAGAGAAATCACCAGGCCTTGGGAGTTCTGACCCAAATTATGGGATCATGGAAGAGGCCAGTAGGGTAAGTACTAACTACCAGGTTAGTAGAGGATGGCCTGCTTGCTTACAGGCTGTGGCAGCAACTGTGTTGTTAATCCAGGAGGCCCGGAAGCTGACTTTGGGCCAACATATTACTGTATATGTGCCTCATGCGGTAAGTACCGTGCTGGAGCAAAAAGGACATTATTGGTTATCACCTAGTGGGATGATGCAGTATCAGGCTGTCCTCTTAGAACAGGAAGACATTGAATTAAAAGTGACCAGCACTCTAAACGCCGCTACTTTACTACCAAATTCAGGAGAAGAAATGTTAACATGTGATTGTTTTCAGACGATTGAACAGGCGTATTCCAGTCGACCGGACCTGCAGGATACTCCACTGCAAACAGCCGAGCTGGAATTGTTTGTGGATGACAGCAGTTTTATGACAGAAGGACACTGGAAAGCTGGATACACTATTGTCATCACGGATTCAGAGATAGAAGCAAAATCCCTCCCAGCCAACACTTCAGCTCAAAAGGCAGAATTGGTGGCCTTGATTTGACCCTTGGAAATTGCTAAAGGAAAAACTGTAAATATTTGGACAGATTCTAAGTATGCCTTTAGATATGTACATGAGAGAAATCACCAGGCCTTGGGAGTTCTGACCCAAATTATGGGATCATGGAAGAGGCCAGTAGGGTAAGTACTAACTACCAGGTTAGTAGAGGATGGCCTGCTTGCTTACAGGCTGTGGCAGCAACTGTGTTGTTAATCCAGGAGGCCCGGAAGCTGACTTTGGGCCAACATATTACTGTATATGTGCCTCATGCGGTAAGTACCGTGCTGGAGCAAAAAGGACATTATTGGTTATCACCTAGTGGGATGATGCAGTATCAGGCTGTCCTCTTAGAACAGGAAGACATTGAATTAAAAGTGACCAGCACTCTAAACGCCGCTACTTTACTACCAAATTCAGGAGAAGAAATGTTAACATGTGATTGTTTTCAGACGATTGAACAGGCGTATTCCAGTCGACCGGACCTGCAGGGGATACTCCAGCAAACAGCCGAGCTGGAATTGTTTGTGGATGACAGCAGTTTTATGACAGAAGGATACTGGAAAGCTGGATACACTATTGTCATCACGGATTCAGAGATAGAAGCAAAATCCCTCCCAGCCAACACTTCAGCTCAAAAGGCAGAATTGGTGGCCTTGATTTGACCCTTGGAAATTGCTAAAGGAAAAACTGTAAATATTTGGACAGATTCTAAGTATGCCTTTAGCGTGGTGCATGTGCATGGGGCTATTTGGAGAGAGAGAGGACTCTCATCATCACAAGGTAATCCCATAAAGTATGGGGAGCTTATCTTAAAATCACTACAAGTAATAAATTTACCTAAACAAGTAGCAGTTATGCATTGCAAGGGCCATAGATTTGGAAATACACCTGAAGTAATTGGGAATCGGAAAGGCAGATCAAGCCGCGAAAAAGGCGGCAGGGACGGCTGAGCTACTAGTCTTGGTGCCAGACAAGTACCAGGAAATGGGAACCACCCCCTCTTATGGGTCATAAGACAGTAAGTTAGCTGAATTATTAAAAGGAATTAAAACGGAAAGTGGATGGTGGATGACCCCAGACAAGTGACTCATTGTGACGGCAATAGTAATGAAGGAAATTGGTGCACCAACAAACGCATGTAGGAGCAGAAGCCCTGGTGGATTTACTAAAACCCAATATTCTTGGAGTTGGAATGTTAGGAACAGCTAAAAGTATCATTAGGAAATGTGAACTGTGTCTAAAGAACAATCCTAAGATACAACCAAGGCCACCACCTGGAGATGTGAAGAAAGGAAATACCCCAGGAGACTATTGGCAAATAGATTTTCCAGAATTACCATGGCAAAATGGGTACAGGTACTTGTTAGTACTTGTAGATACGTTCTCAGGTTGGCCTGAGGCCTTTCCATGTCGTACCAACCAAGTGAAAGAAGTAGTGAAGGTTTTGTTGAAAGAAATTATCTCGAGATTTGGCGTACCTTTAGGAATATCATCAGGCAGAGGGCCTCATTTCATAGCAAAAGTAGTACAAGAGTTAGTAAAGGTGTTAGGCATAAAATGGGATCTACATACCCCTTGGAGACCACAGTCCAGTGGAAAAGTGGGAAGAATGAACCAAACCTTAAAAAGGCATATTAGCAAAATTTGTCAAGAAGCAAACATGAGGTGGGTAGATTCCCTATCTTAGCCTTATTAAGAATAAGGATAACACCGAAGTCGAAGGAAAAAGTCAGTCCTTTTGAAATTGTGTATGGAAAACCTTATATGGTAAGCAATACTGAGCCACTGACTGTAACAATAATTGGAAATCAAAACATTAAGGAATATTTAATATCTTTAGGGAAAGTATTGCACTCTCTTGACAGGTTTCTGCAGTCGAGGGTGCCTGTAGGACTCGACTCACCAGTTCATCCCTTCCAACCCGGAGATTACGTCTATCTATGGACATGGAGCAACGAAACTTTGAAAGAAAGATGGAAAGGACCCTTCCAGATTCTGTTAACCACATACACTGCTGTGAAGCTTGAAGGAGTTGAACCCTGGATCCATTACACAAGGATCAAGAAGGCGGCACCAGCAGATAAGTGGACAGTGGTGCCCCGAGCAGATAACGCCCTACAAATTAAGATCAAAAGAGACACTTCATGAACTGGGACAAGGATCCTCTTGTACAGAGTTAGATTGTCCACAAGGGATAGCATAGTATGTGTTATGTTTCTGGCTCTTGTGGTGTTTATGGAGACCAAAATTTTGATTCTTTGGGGAACACTTAGTTTAGCAACAATAGCTAGCCCAATAGAAGAAAATTTGATATTGAAACTACTCCAAGGATTTGGTAAATTGCGTAACACCACTAGTACTACTGCTTGTCTCCTGCTCCCAAAATCAAGTAAAAATCCAGTTGAATGGGGGATCCTAGTGCCAGACTTACAAACATTACAAAACTTGAGTCAGACCCTGACTACTTTAGAAAAAGCTGGAGCGACTCATTTTATAAAAAATGGCACTTGTTGGGGAAGAATGACATGGTCAAGTTACAGTGCCGATATTATAGTAATTAATCGAAATCAGACCGGAGCTGGTGAAGGACATGCAGTAGTGAAGGTGATAACCGAAATGAACTATGTACAGGGAAAAAGGTGTCTCTTATGGGCGGCCTACCAGGTATGAGTCTGTGTATTTCTGATATTACTCAATCCCATGAACAAGTCCAAGAGATTAGTCAGAATTGGACGACTAATAAAGGTGACATTTTAAAGGAAAATTATTACAAGCCTGTATGGAAAGGTCCCAAAGCTGATAACTGGCATTATATGAAACCAACCTTTTTGTCCTTTGAATGGATAGGGGAACAAAACGCCAGTAAGTCAGAATTAACTAATTACAAAGGAATAGGCCGACTCGATAGGCGATCAATAAAGCGGAATTGGAACTGCACAAAGATATTCAACTGTTCTTATCCTGGCGTTATATCAAGCATACCTCATATATTAGAGGCTTTGACTGTTGGATGTTGTTGTAGAAATTATTCAATCAGTTCATCAATGAGGACGCATCAAGGCATACAGTGTAATACCATTACAATACCCGCACCCAGATATTCGGTCTGGGTGCTCAGTGAAGGTACATGGAGCAATTGACTCTGAGTTCAAAGTCTACTCACCAGATAACCTTGGGAATATTAACTTTGTCCTTTATGGAGGAGTAATCTGCTAACTCCCCTATTACGGACTAGAGTTAAGAGAAATTCTGAAGATCCATGGTGTCATGGTTTAACCTCAGTCAGCGTGGTGTGGGCATTAGAATCTTTATTTAGCCCCCAGGCTATGTCTTTTCAGAACTGATGGCTCATACAGAACCTGACAGCACAAGTAGAGGTCTTGGCTAATGCTACTAATGAAGGATTACTGACAATAAACAAACAGATACAGGCCAACAGTGAAATAACAATGCAAAATAGGTTGGCATTAGATTTATTACTAGCCCGTGAACATGGATTGTGTGATTATTTACATCTTAGTGAAGAACATTGTTGTATACATATCCCGAATGTAACCCAAGAATTAAACGTGCAATTGAATAGGATGAAAGAAATAACTCAGAATGTGAGAATCCTTAGGGAGACAGTGGGGACCAGCTGGGTGAATCAGATTCTTCAAAGAATTAGTGGATGGACTTTAACTGGATGGTTAGCAAGTTTAATACAGAGTATAATAATAATAATAATAATAGTGATTATCATAGTAGTTTGTATTCTTTTTGGATGCATAAAGCAGGCTCTAATGAAAACCTTGTTCAATAGTAAAATAATGATGATGCAAAATTA
>NW_008794452.1:2374896-2392894 GCF_000699145.1 Aptenodytes forsteri
CAGCAGAGTTTAAACCTAACCTTATGTAAATATGCTCTAATTGTTGTAGCTTTAGCTACGGCGCAGAGCATTCACGAGGTCAAGGATGGAATTTTGTAACAAGAACTTATCTTAGAATAACAACCACGAGGACTTGAGCAATTACGGATGTATAGAATGCTTACAAAGATTTTGGAAAAATAACATCCATAGTGGCGTCCTGAAGTTAACCGCCTCGGAATGAGTAGGGGGCACCTACCCAAACGACCACCGACGACCACTCGGGACCCCCGTGCATGCTTAGAATAGTTTTGCAAGGTTAGCAATATGTAAATGTAGTAGATAAGAAGGGTCAATGTGACGTATATGCCATACTAATGGATTATGCAAACTTGAGTGTATAAATATGCTAAGTTTTCTGTTTAACCTTACACTCGATTTGGGGAACTTCCCCCGAGTGTCCAATTCTGCGCACTATCGAATAAAGCAATGTCTCCTTCCTAAATGTAGTCTTTTCTCTGTGTTTCGGGAGTTAGAGTGAAACGATAACAGTGTGCCCTACTGCTTTCAGGCTTGCCAAAGTTGGTAGGGTTGCTCCAAACCCAGGACAACAGATGATCTCTGAGGAGGCTTGCAAGATATAATCCTCCTTGTTGGTTACTCGTGGGTGGCCGCTTAAAAATATGCCTGAAATAATTGCTGGTTTCCAAACTGCATTGGAGGGCCATGAGCAACTACAGTTGAAAGGAGTGATCCGGTGTCTGTTAGAAATGATACTGATTATCAGGGTCTGCAGCGCAGGACTGGCTTGCAGAAGAAGGATCTTTAATACTACGGTGAGAAATGTGGAAAAGGTATGTGACATGAAGCACTGAGAGCTGTAGCATTTGTGCTCTGCTGCAAGCTGGTTTTTTTCCTCTTAATGCCAGCAGGATTATTTGGGTGCTAGTGCTATAAACATTGTCCATGTGACTGCCCTGAGGAACCCTGCAAGACACCTTCTCTTTAACTTCTTAGTAATTTTGCATGGGATGGAGCTGGGACTGGAACCTGGGCTAAACTTTCTTAGTGTGCAAGTGAACTGCTTAAAAGAGGGTGTACAAGGGATGTCACTCTAACCGTGCAGAACAGCACTGAAGAACAATTTGGAGTTTGGTGTATTGTGTTGTGGTCCAGAGACTTCCTATATGAATTCACTCCCTTTGTGTTACCTAGTTTTTAGATTTACTAGGGAACCTGGCTGAGGCCTGACAGAGAATAAAATGTACCCCATGAAATCTCTGTGCAAACTGCATAGCTGTATTTCCTAAGTGATTTATATTCTCTAATTATTAAAAATTCAGACATCCGATATGAGCTTACTTCTTTGCAATTATCTAGTAATGTAGAAGAAAATAAGTTTAATTAAGCAAGTGTATCTTGGAAACACAAAGTAACAATTCCAGGTTGTTACTCATTTCAGAATGTGTTTGAAGTAAAATACGGTAGGAATACAACTTAATGTCCTACAATAACCCTTAACTGACGTGAAACAAAACCCAGACCATTTCTTACATGCTGCTGTGATCAGCAAGCTAAGCCTGTTTTTCCCAAGCTGAAGATGTCTCTAACATATGTCCAAGCAGAGAAGCATGTTCAAATGTTGTTTGATGTGTGGAGTGTGCACTTGAAATGCCATGTTGTAGTGGAAGTAGTCAGAAAGTGCCTTAATTATAATAGTGTGACTTGAAGCAGCTGGTTTGTCTTGGCATGCTCAGAGCTGATCACAGCAGGCCGGGCAATGCACTCACTGCGTGCTCCGCTGGTCCTTGGAGCACTTGTTTGTGGCCTGTATATCCTCTGCAGAGGCAGAAGGAAAGAGGCTCAAGCTTCTGCCCGCTAAGCTGTGCTCTCATATTTCACAGAGATGTTTACCTAACGGAAGCAGTAGTGTAAAGGAAGAAGGATTGCCTGACAAAAGAACAGTCAGTTGCTATACAGAGAAGATTTGGGATTTCTGTGGCATGATTTGACCAGAGTAAAGACAGAAAAGCTTGTTTTTCATGCACCGACCTCCTTGCTTGAGCTGCAGGCATTGAAGTTGTGGCTCTCAACTTGGGAAGGAAAGAAAAGGGATGTTTAAGTAGTCACGTCACCAATTCGGATATATTTGTGAAGTCTCACGATTTACAGGGCTTGTAAAAAACCAACCAAACAAAGCCTTGTAGTGCTATACAGCAAATTCTTACGTGCACAGTTGTGGATAGGCTTTCCTCCTTGAAAAAAAAGTTCGCAAATTAAGAATTTGTGAAAACTGAGTTAAAAATACTGATGTGACTGCTTATAGTACAACTTCTTTCACCAGGAACAATTTTCAGTGCTTAGTCAGAAAAGTTAATTCTGGCTTTGCAGTTTCCTTTTTGTTTCTTCTCTATGGTCTCTATTAAGCCTTCCCAGATCCTGCACAGGTTGATGGATCCCATGCTGGCAAAGCCCTCAACATCACTGTGGTGGCTGAGGGGTTGGTGCTGGTCCCTGGCTGTGTCAGAGCAGTGTGTGCTGCAGCCGTTACCTGCTGGTCCATGGTTCCCTCAGGCCGGTGAGGTGGGGACTGCAAGCTTTGCAGGAGAAATTCAAGCCAGTCCATAAGCTAAACAGCATTCCCCATGCCTTAAATGGCAAAAAGTTGATACATTTGTAAACTTCAAAAAGTTTTGAGAAAAGAAATGTTTGACTGTCAAAAAAAAAAAAAAAGCTTTTGATAATTGTATTAATAGAGAAGTTGTTCCAGGTATCAGACACTGGCTTTCTGCTTCCAAGTCAGGATATCTGTGTAGTGGAATGGCATGTAATACATCAGATTAACCCCATATGACCTCAGTGCCATCTTTTCAAAATTTGCAGCAATTACATACAGCAGAAACCGAGCAAGGATGTCTGCAACTAGAGCTTTAGAAAATAATCTGTGGTCATTTATCATCTTGGTCCCTAAACAAGAAACAGAAAAATTCTCAAGAATCTTTTAAAAACTATTTTCAAACAAAATTTCCTTTCATATGATCTCAGAGTGCCTTTTTTTTTTTTTTTTAAACAGAAGTAGTCAACACGTGGAAACCAAAGTTGTATAAAAATAGCAGCATGTGAACAGCAGCTGAGAAGCTTGATAGTTTCTTAGGCAACTAAAGTGCTATTAAGACTATTTCTTTGGAATATTTATCTATGGTAAAGATGAAACGTAGGTCAAATAGATGTACAATGCATTTTCCATTTGTAACAAAAGACAATTTCTCTCCCACCATTTGGCTTATTTTGGCTATGGGCATTGTTACACTAATTTGCAGAATACACAGTATTTTCAGTCTGTTGTCAGTAAATCATTAATTCTGTTTGTCTGAAAGCAAAAGTATGGTTTTTTTTTTCCTTTATGGAGCATAAAATTGAAATAGTATGTTTTCCGATTTTTGCAAAGAAAAAGTTCTAGAAGGGTATTTGTTAATTTCATATAACTAGGAACCTGATCAGCGCATATTTTTGGAAAACATTGTGTATGCACATGCACAGCTGTTCTTAAATATGGAACAAATGGGAGCTTAAAAGCCATGGGTTTACACCATTCCAAAAATTACTTCAGTGCTTCCAGTGCCTGAATCTCATTGATTCACTATTGGTTTGGGATTTCTTTTGTTTTATTTAGAAGGTGTGACTTGGGAAGCAGTTGCATCGTTCTTTCCTTTCCTTCCATGCCTACTCTGCATTGGCCAATGAATAATTCCCTACGTTTTTCAATCGGAGATGTAGTTTTTCCTGTCTCTGAGCTTAAACATTTCATTTGCATATGCAAATGATGTTTTGCAAAAGGTAATATGCATAATGCTAGATTAAAGAGCAAATAGCTAATAGGTTGTCAAGTGGTAATTTTTCAGATAATAGCCTAAAACCAGTGATTTTGACTACTCCTTACATATGAGTGCCATAGGCTCCTAAACAGTTTTAACTAAAAGATCAGTATTTTGATAGTGTTCATATTTACTTATGTTCTTCATGTACTTTCTGTGATTTTATTTGCTTTTTAAAGAGGCAGAAAACAAATCTGTCATCTATATCCATACTAATTATCCATTACTTAAAATGTGGACTCAGTAATCTAGTTTTAGCAAATGTCTTTTTAATCCTTTAACACTTTTCTATAGCTTTAAACCATCTTTCAATTAAAAAATAAATTTGTTACTTTTCAGTAAAAAATAAATGAAATGCATGTCCTGCCTTGTAAGTAAGGAAATAGGGAAGGGAAAGAAATGTCCAAAGCAATAAAACCTGTTCCTCATTAAGACCATTATCTGCCTTAATGTAATCATGTTCAAGTCCAGACATCCCTTAATCAATGCAGTCTGGACAGCTATCACAACAGCTCTTCAGAAAGCACAGATAACACCAGTGTCAGTAGTCTAACTCAGGGACAGGCTTAAATGTGCATCCAGAAAGCAATGAAACCAGGAGGAGATAAGAGAGAGCTCTGAACTGTGTCTCTGATGACACAAGTAATGTACTTTGGGTAGTAATTTTTTGATAGTTGACTGTATATTTTTCATCAATAAAGGCAGAATAACCAGAATAAAAAGTACTTGCTGCAAGGACAAAAGCTGAAATCTTTTTTGGGGGACTTAACATTTAGTGGAGAGACCTTTAAGTGTTTCTAAGTGGCTTTGATTAGAAACCAACACTTTTAACACTGCAGCAAAAGAAAAGTTAACATTCTTTTTCTTCTCCTCCCCTCCCCCCATCTTTTAATATTTATTTAACATGGTTGTCTCGGGGACCTAGGCTTCTGGCCAACCAGGTTGTTGTCTGGTCTGAAGTGTGATCCCTGGCCCCATCAGTAAACCAAGAAAAGCAGTAATGGTGTGAGAAGGGTGTTGAGATTTGCTCGGACAGAATTAGGTTTTTCTTAGTGCCTCTGGTCATTACACAGTCTTCTTGTAGAAGGCAAACAATCAAGAGCGTTTAGGTAGCAGTAGATACCTTCCACCAATGTGCCGCTACTTAAAGAAACTGAAGGAGTTCTGTTGACGATACTGAGGGATCAGGAGGCTGGGATTTAAGAGCTTATGTATTTTAAAATGTATAAATGAAAGAGCTTACAAAGGGCCAAGAAATGTTGAGTATTATAAATGGTGTTGTGACCAACAAATGGCACCCAACTTAAGGAATGCCCACTTGACTTACACACCCCTGTTATGTGACACCTGAAGAAAATGAAGGAGCTTGCCCAGTATATGAGTAAATGACTGCCTCCCAGGAGATGGTGCAATGTTTGGGCTTAGGTATTAGGTTGTTCTGTTTTTTTTTTGTCAGGAATTAGGCCAGTTGCACTCAAGGGAACAAGTAGGCTTCTGCAAGTGCAAGAAATCTCATTCGTGTGCAACTCTGAGGGTAATGACCTGCAAGGGGAATCCTTAAAGGATAGGACAGACCCCTGAGAGAGCTGCAGGTGTTCAGGAAAGGATCTCATTAACACGGCTCCAAAAAGGATAGGACAGACCCCTGAGAGAGCTGCAGGTGTTCAGGAAAGGATCTCATTAACACGGCTCCAAAATAAAATAGTTTAATTGGAAGAAGTAGAACTAAAATGACACAGAAGAGGGGTTAAAATGGGAGAATCTCTTCTAGTGCACAGAACAGCTAGTCAGCTGTTGGCTTGTGACTCCTTCCTGCCAGGTCCCAAAGGGGAGCATGGGACTCCCATCCTTGCACTGCTCATGTCGGACATGTTCTGAAAAGCCAGATGAAGCCATTATTCCCACTTCTGTTGGTGGATGTTAGGAGCTTTTAAAATAATGAATATGAAATTAAAATTGTTAATACAGGTGCTGTCTTGTGTGTCCAGCTGTCTTAACACTAATCCCGCAAATTTCTATTCCTGTAGAGTAGGACCAGTACCTAGGTGTGCATTTCTAATCACAATAATGAGACTAGTCAAAGGCAAAAACCTGCAAGGTTACAATCAAAGCTCTGAATACGTTGCATCTGAAATGCTGGTGAGACTGCCTTCTGTAGTTACTTATGCTTGGTTTTCCAGGGCTCACCAAGGCAGAAAGTAGCTATAGAGCAGCTATTACTTCAGCTTTTCCCTTTCTTCTTACTATCCCTTATGTTAGATCTCTTCCTGTATCAGCAGGATTGATTGAGAGCTTGTTGTTGTATAGAGGATACTCCCAGGATATTCTGTGATCCCCATTACAGTTTGTTTGTGCTCGTGGAGCCTTCCAGAAGAGTAACTTTTTGAAGCAGAATTCTTAGTTAGAATAAAAGAAGATTTTTAGGTTTCTTGAAAAGAATGAACGGTTTCATCTGTGTCCTAATAGACCCAGGGGAGTGGATGAGTACCTTCCCCCTTTAGAGCTGAAAAATATGTAAACTCCTTATGCGATGTTAGAGTGACAGTCTTATAAAATAGATAGGCTTACTGTTTGTGTAAGACTTGCCTCTTGTCCTGACACCAGTGGTGAAAAGAGAACTTTTTGACCTGACTCTTATTTTATTCTGTACATTGACAATAATTCTACTGGAATGAAGGTCCTCTATGAAAGTGTGGCAAGAGAGAGCATCTGTCATGTCCTTCTACTGAGTTTTTCTGCCTTGCTCTCTGAATCAGGTTTTTTCCCTCCATTTCAGTGATGTAGTTCCCGATAACACTGTTTCTTCTCTCTCATTTAAGCTAGAGAAAGCATCAAACATGACCATGGCAATAGCTGCAGAAGTAAGATACTTCTAACTACACCCCTTTTGCACTAATATTTGAATGATCTCTCAGTGCTGTTGCTGCTGCGCAGGTTTAATGCCCACCTCGTGAGAAATCATTCCTGCCTGGTTCTTCCCTGAGCTCTGACTCAAGTAGGATTGCCACTGCAGGGCTTGATCCTTTGGATCCATTTTCTTTTCTGTGCCTGACATGATGTGTTCAGGGTAGGAAAGAAACTGGCTTCATGAAGTAGGAGTTGCGCTGTGAATGTCAATAGCTAATCTGGCACTTTTTGGCTGCAAAAGGATGATAAAAACATTGCTCCAAGAAGTCTCCACCACTGACTCCTGTGGGTGTCTTCTGGAAGAAGTTCAGGCTTCTGAATTTCTAACACTTCTAAAAAGGTGAAAACCCCTTTTTTTCCTGGGGAAAGACAGTGGGCTTGAGCAAGTTTAAAAGTACGGTACTGCTAGATCAGCAAGGGCAAAGAAGTTAATGTAGGTTTTCTGTTATTACTTTTTCCAACCACTGCTTAATCAGAACAACATTGGTAGCACACTATTTTATGAATTTACTGAAGTGCACGGGGGTGATGTTTAATTAAGCCTTTGTGATTATAGGCACTGGCCTCAAGCACAAAGCTGCAGCTGTTTGGGATGATGCAGGTTGTACAATCTCTATTGCATAGACCATACTCACTGCCAGAGAGGAATGAAGGGGAGAAAACAAATCACTGCCAGAGCACGATGCACCTTGCATGGACCTAGAGAGGAAAGCAGTTCACTTCCACAGCTTTCATTTTAGTGCTTTGTAACATCCAAGTTTGGAAGGGTGCACATAGGAAATTGAGATGTAGCCAGTGAACCAAGCTATTTGCTTTTTGCTCTTTCGATGGTTTTTTGTAGGTTCTTCTGCTTTTGTAATTGCTTTTTCCTCTTATATGTGAAGTTATTTAAGAAGCAGCCTACTCGTTAGATGCATCCCAGAAAAGGATTAAATTGTGTTTTAGCCCTCTGTCTAAGCAGATCAGTGTGAGCACGTGGCTGGATAGCCTAGACTTCTAATGGATTTCAAGAGTTTAGGATGAGAGGAAATAAATTGGAAGAGATCAAGGACATCTTGTGACAGAGAGGAAGCAGCCTGAACAAAGGAATTTAAAATACCAACCCAGTGCAAATATTATAAACTGGGTATAACAAATGGAATTTGATAAGGATTTGATAAGAATTATGGTAGAATTAATGGAGTAAGCTGAAATAGCTATCATAATGACACCAATATGAAGGCACTGATGTATTTTCATATAACAATCTCTTTGTAAGCAATAATTTTTGTCTTTACTTAAAATAAATGTTGTCTGTTACTACGTAAATATAGGATGCACATGACATGTTGGAAAAGAAAATGATCTTGATAAAGTTCTCTACCTTCTGAATTTATCTGCAAAATTGAAAAAGCATTAGTATCACTCGTATACACCAGTCAAAATAAATCTGGTAGGTAAGCTGGAGGAAGGCTAGGGTTTGGGTTCTTGGTTAGTGTGTATGGCTAAGAACTGGGACTTTGGTGCTTTTTCTGTTGTTTTATTTACTTTGCTATAAGATTGGTAACTTGCTTAGCCTCCCTATGCCTTTGTTTACCCACCTTTATGTAATGAAAGGAAGATTCATGCTTTAAAAAAAAAAAACAAAAAAGGTTGTGAAATTATTTTCATTAGGAAAATTGCTTTGTCACCTTTAAAGATTCTTAAAACCATAACATTTGAAATCCTAGGATTTATGTCTCATGATCTTTCAGGGTTGCCTATTTTCTTCATAAATCTCTAACTAAGCAGTGATAGATTTCTGTGCATTAGTTATAAAATAGCACTCCAGAGATTCTCTTACTGCTTTGTCACAGAGATTGTGTTTACTTCGAGCAAGTTACTTCTGCCTCTGTTTTCCCTCTGTGATATGGGATGAAGTATTTTTTTTCAGGGTAATGCTGTCTGCAAACTTTCTGTCCTAGTGAGAGACGTTCAAATATTACAGGGGTAGAAAATGGAAAGACTGATAGGAATGCCATGAATTAATGTTTTGGTTCCCGTTTCCCACACACAACCAACCAGTAATTATACATGAGACAGTAATTTAATATTGGAGATTTTTATGAAGACCTGTTCAGATATACTTTGGTATATGTTGTTCATATACAGGTACATGTTGTTTGAAATAACAGCAGCTGAACGAGGATTGACTGAGGACTCATGAATGTGAAAGCCTCTGGAAAGGGCTAGCAAGACATAGACCATAGGATTCAGAGCTACTTGGGAGGAGAGCAATAACTATTCACATCAAAACCTGAACTGATCAAAAAATACCCTTTTCCTTTCTCTTACCTCCTTCCTCTTCGCCAGGATTTTGGTTAAGGGGGGGGAGGCATCATCAAAACCCATGGCAATACTTTTTTGAAAGTGTTAATTGGCTTTGGATGCTTTTGAAAAAAATTTTTTTTTTTTTAAAGCAATGACCTTTTCCCCTATATATGTGCAAAGAAGATTGTCTTCCTCTCTTCTTTGCTTGTTTGGCAAGTGGGAGGACTGAGCAAGTGTGGAGAAACCCTCTCCTGAGCACAGTGTAACAGTAGAAATCAGGAAACTGTTTTTCCCAAACATCTGATCTTTTCCTAGCCAGAAATAGGAAATTAAATTTTGAGAGGTAAGTTAAGAAAAAGGTAAAGAGGAAAGCCTTTATTTCCCTGCTGATTCCAGACTTTGACAGTCAGAGAGTGTGGGAAAAGAAACATATTAGGTGAGGGATAACCTAGGAAGTTTAAAAAGGATGCAAGGAATAAATTTTGTGTATGTGATTTTTTTTCCAAATTTTCAAACAAAGTAAAGTATTTGTTTGAAACGGTCTGTGATGAAGCACCTGGTAAATGCTTTTAAATGAACAAATCAATATTTATTTCCACATGCTGCTGCAACTTAGAAAGCAAGTGAGAATATTTAATCCACAGTTGGTTCTTCCTCACTTTTGCATAGAATCATAGAATCATTAAGGTTGGAAAAGACCTCTAAGATCATCGAGTCCAACCGTCGACCCAACACCACCATGCCCACTAAACCATGTCCCTAAGCGCCTCATCTACGTGTCTTTTAAATACGTCCAGGGATGGGGACTCCACCACTTCCCTGGGCAGCCTGTTCCAATGTTTAACCACTCTTTCAGTAAAGAAATTGTTCCTCACATCCAGTCTAAACCTCCCCTGGCGCAACTTGAGGCCATTTCCTCTTGTCCTATCACTTGTTACTTGGGAGAAGAGACCGACCCCACCTCGCTACAACCTCCTTTCAGGTAGTTGTAGAGAGCGATGAGGTCTCCCCTCAGCCTCCTCTTCTCTAGGCTAAACAACCCCAGTTCCCTCAGCCGCTCCTCATAAGACTTGTTCTCCAGACCCCTCACCAGCCTCGTTGCCCTTCTCTGGACACGCTCCAGCACCTCGACGTCCTTCTTGTAGTGAGGGGCCCATATGCTAAGTCTGTATTTGTTTGTGCCTGAATATGAAAGCCTGTATTGTTTTGATAGTGCTTCTTTTAATTCTTACATACATTACAGCACTCAGATCATGTCTTTATTTATAATAAAATATTAAAACATGACTTGTAACTATGCTTTAACAGTAAACCTCCACATAAACCAAAAAGCAATACATCTTTAGTGTGGTTTCATCATTCCTTATTAATACTTTAAATGGGGACTATAAATTTCTCTCTCCTACAATACATGTAATAAAATACTTAATGGATTGTGAATGACATGTTATAAAACTTGACATTAGGTACTGCAATTTATATTTAAATGCATCTCAGACATAAATAAATGCTCTATAAATAGAAATCTATCTGAATTCAGAATACATAACCACTCATTTAGGTGTAGCAGTTTGGATGATGACATCATTAGATAATAATTTAATTCTGCAGAAACATACATTTGTTATATTCTGAAGGGAATTCCCCCAACCGTCCTGTATAAACACGCTTAAATAGAGAAGGATTTTTATAAAAACTAGAGGTGTTGTGTATATTCCTAGCAGGATTTTGGTAGCCTCTGAACAGAATCCATAATTTCAGAAGCACCAAACCAGAGTAACTGCTGCAAGTTAAAACAATAACCATGGGGAGCAGGACCGGGGGCCTGAGGCAGATGAACGTGACATGCTCACCCAAACCACCAACTCTTCAGATTCCAACGCCTCAGTGCATTTCTTTTTGTGGTAACAACTTAATAGCAGTTTAAAACTGATACAGCAACTGTTGCCTGAACTGCCACTTCCTCATTATAGAAAGCAAGTATAATTCAGTGATGGAGCAAGAGGGAAGTATGAAGCTTTAATGGAGAGGTTAAAAAAAGAAAAAAAAAATTGGTCTTCCAGAAGAATCGGGGTAAGAGCAAACAGTTTCATAAATCATAGTGAGGGCTGATAATCAGTATGTTAAACTGTGCGTTCAGCCATGAAGTGAGAGCCAAAGGATCTAAAGGACAAGTTTGGATGAAAGTGGCCTTACGGTTTGTTTCCAACATGCTGAGGAATGAGGCAGGACTTGGGAAAAGGCCCCTGAGTCCATTCCAGATAGTTCCCTTTAGGATTTTCAAGTGAAGACAGCTTAGGTATTTGGATGGGTTCAGAGCTGAGCACTTACTTCTTTCTCTTGTGAGAGAGGTTAGTAGCCGTACCCCCAAGATAAACTGTGCAGAATACCTGCAGCAGGGCTCAGACATGAAAAAATGAAATAATTTACCTGCCTTTCTGCCCTCACTCTTTGTCCGCCTGTCTATGCCAACTACGGTCTGAGGGCATACCCTACTACCTCTTCTACAAAGGGTAGAAACCCAAGCTTGTAAATTACTGTTGCTTTGGGCCAACAGTCGGAAACCAAATAGGTTCCTGTACAGAACAGGTCTCCTGCATCGATTCTTCCAAATTTTGCATGCCCTCAGTCTCGCTTCTGCCAAAGATATGTAATTCAGGAAGTAGCTTTTTCAGTAGCCTGGGGTATAGAGAGGCTACTAAACAATAGTTTTCATTTTTCTGTGGTTTTTGGTGATGTTTTCTCTGGATGTGTGCACATGTGCTGTTCTGCATGATGCAGAACATGGAGAGCAGTTGGGTCACAAAAGGTTCCTAATGCTTAAAGCTTCTGTGATGTGTTTCGTGGTGGGCCCAACTTGCTCCTTGAGCAGAAAAGATTTAGTAAAGAAAATATACATTTAAAAAAAGGGGCAGGGAGGCAGGGGAGACAGAAGGGCTGATTTCAGAGTTATCTGCCTGGCTGTTTCTGCCCTGCAGAGGGAGGGTGAGGCTGCAGTATGCAGAGATACGGTGTTAGCTCTTGGGCATCTGGAAGACTTTACTTTTGTGAGATCATTATAAGGGGTTTTCTCCCTTGCCTAACTTGTCGTCTTTAATGAAACTGGACAGACATTAATGTGTTGCCGTTGCAGATGGATTTAGGTATAATCACCCAGATATTCCTTCTACCAGCAGCAGCAGTATAAATGAACGAGGAAACTATTGGGTGATTTCCTGGAGAAAAAAAAAGAATAAAACCCAAATCCAACAAAAAACAGGTGCTGCTGCACAGGTGGTGCTGGGGGTTAATCCATGCAAACTTCCATCTTTATCTCAAATTGGATTGAAATTGGTTGAAAACGTAGTGGGGAAGAGGCAGGGATATGATGGAGTGATTGCATACCTTTGTTTCCTTGAGAAAGCAGTTTGAAAATAGTTATAAAGGTTAGTAATTAATAGTTGCTGGGTTTGGCTCTAAAACAGATTACTGCTCCAACAGAAATCACGAAGTAAATTCCTAGCCTAGTGCTGCAGTCAATCAGTGAAGTTGTACTAAGTAGAAATAAGTTGAGAGGGGGCAATGACTGGCCTAGTACCAATACATAGAGAAGGGTTTTTTCACCCTGTTTATTTTTCACTCTTTCATTTACTTGTAATTCTAGTGGAAAGTGGAGAATCACCAAGGAGTTGCTGTGGAGTCTGGGGTTGAGGCTGAGCAGCTGTCTCTGTATGTAACAGGACGTCACTATTTTATAATGTGCCCTCTGTGTTTCTGTCTCCATATCACTGCAGCACGCTTGCTGAGGTGGCAAAGCCAAAAAGGCATTTGCTTCTGTCTCTGTCTTTGGAGGGAAAGTTAGAGGAGAGGTAACGTATCTGGGCTGTGGCTCTAACTCTTCATTATGTAAACCTGCTATGTAATTTTAGCCAGCAATACCTCTAAACACTAAATCTACTGGTATTGACTCTGCCACTGCAAAGATGTTGAAAGAAGTTGTGAAGCTTTTGCATACTTTCATTTTCATCAGATTACAAGTACTTCTCTTGAGCTTCAGTAATAACTAAACGTCTTTTTGAAAGTGCTCTCAAGAGGGAGAAAGTTAGTCTTCTGTGAATTTTCACTTTAGTATATTATAGAGCTCTTTTTCCTTGTTATAATTACTTCAACTTGAATAAATTGAGGATTCCTTTTTGAGATGAAAATCTTTCTTGAGCACAGAGTTTAATTTTAAGGGTTTGATCATGCGGGTCACCTGATGTCTGAGGCATCCCCAGTAAAAGTTCTGCCCATTTGCATTACTAGATAGAATCCTCTGGATTTCTACACAAAAGATAGAACCTATATGGCACCTAGTACTGTAAAGTCTTGTGGTACCACTGAGGTAACACCTGTTTGGTGTATCTCATAGTCCTTTATTTTTCAGACCGTCACCATCAGGAGTGTCACAAGATATCATTGAGTACCCAGCAATATCCAGGTGGAGGTATCCAGGTGCATCACTACCCTCATACTCAAATGGAAGACCACAGTCCAGAACACGAGTAGTTTGATCTAGGTCTATTAAAGTTTCAAGTGTTTCTTGCAGGACTCATGGAAGACTCAGTCTATATTGATAGAAATTCAGCTGGTTTGACTTGGTCCAAAGCTGTCACACTGCCTCCCTCTAAGAGGGCAAGGGTAAAGCTGGCTGTGAGAGTTCAGTGTAAAATGCACCTTGAGCAGAATTTCTGTTAACATTTCCTTCACTGGAGAAAGCTATGAGAGAGAAGATGCTGTTTAACTGATGTCGTTATACTTGAAGAGGAATGGTTGCTACCCTTTCTGTTTGCATCTTTTCCTAGATGCTCTTTTTGTTTTCTCCCCAGTGCTGTTAGTCTGTAGGGCTAATACTTCGAGGTATTTATTAGATGGTCTTACTGGCTGTAAGGTAACTGAATTGGTTGGTTTCCCTTGCCTTTAGTGGGAAAGAGTGCAACAAAGTAGGCACTCCTAGCAGCACCCTTCACAGCTTGAGAGGCATGCAACCACCAGAATTGAATTAACTTGAGACAACCCATCTTAAGGCCAAAACAAAAACTTGCCAAAAGAAAACAAAAAGCAAGTAGATTTCCTTTCATTAATGCTGCATTTCTTCTGCTTGGAGCTGGTTCATTAAACTGAAAATTGTTCAAAACAGGCACCTCTGTAAAGAATGCTTGGAGCAAAATTAATTAGTTTTCCTAGGTTAGTAACACACCTTACTTGGACTGAAATTGAAATTATTTTTCTCAATAAAACCATGCCACTTTTTATCAGAATTGTCATTAATTGTAGGAAATAGGAGTGTGATGGAAGAATTTGTCAAGTCTAATTTATTCATACAGTGACCCTTAAAAATTATTGATTTGCCTTTTGAGATGCAGCAGGATTTAAAGTAACATCTGAATATCACCTGACCAGCGCTGATGTCTGTATCTAGTCTGAGGAATTTCCAAGCCAACCTCTCATATTGTTAAGCAATAGATGGGTAAATCATGCCTAAGGGTATTCATAAGATGTTGAAATCACCTGATTTAATCTGACCATGTTCATGTTTGCTATTCCTTTTTTTTGTAAAGATTAATGTCCTTTTTAAGTTGCATTACAGTTTGGAGAAGAGCTTTATTTTCTATGAACAGTGTTTGTGTGTGATGATCCACTGAGAAATTAGCATGGGCTCATAAAGCTTTACCTAATTTCAGTTCTGCAGCTGTTTCTTTGATACTTTAAATGGCTGGGTTTGATGCTTTTCAGTGGCTAAGGCAAAACACAACTGCAAAGTCAGATGAGTAAATCTTGTTAAGAATTTTTTTTTTTTGTTCTTAACAATGGATACCCTCAGAAAACCGTGACTGCCACAAAATTGTCCATCACAGAAACTAGGTTACAGGCGAGCTCATGGAGACAACACCCCTGCTAGGTATATAAAGCAGTTCATGAGCTTCCAACTGACACACTGAGAATTCTGGCTGGAAATTCCAAATAGCTTCACTTAATGATCATCGGTGCTCGCTTCTGGTAGCGTCCCGAAGTATTTTTTTTAAAATGAAGAATGAGGATATATAGATCATATGGTGTGTGATGACATCACTTTAATCTCACCCCACGAGGATATTGTCAAATTTCTAAGGCTGACTACAGTTCAGCCTTATCCTGGTATTCTGGTTCCCTCTGAGAATAACTGAAATGTTGCTGTTGCAGTTTCAACAGAAACAGCATGGTTTGGTTTTTGTGTGTGGGGAGTTATTATTGTTTTTCTCAAAGACAACTTTTTAAGATTTCTTCCCACCATCAGTTCTCTTGTCTCTCATGGCATCCTTACTGTTCTGCCAGACACATAAATACAGGAATAATAAGGACAATAAGTATCAGAAGTATTTATCACTTTGGACATTTTTATTCCTGCTGGAGTCCCTAATTTCCTCCCCTCCCCCCGCTAATCTCTTCTGTGTTGATTGATAGATTCATTATGCTATGATGAGGTCTTTTCCCTCCTTTTTTCCTCTTGTGTAGAGAACGTTTCTGCTGCAATATCTTAGTTTTATGCCGCTGATCAGCTCATTCTCTCTCTCTCAATAACTAATGTATTTTTAATATATTTATTTTTCTTTCATGGTACCAAATCCATGGAAGGAATAGACACTGTTTCCCCAGCCCCCTTTTATTATCATACCTTTGAAATGATTCACCAAGCCCTATTGCAAGTATCAGATTCCTTAATTTAAAAATCATGTTCTGTGCGTAGGTTTAGGTGTAACATCAGTCTGACAGGATCTTTCTCTTCATGGGCTACTTGATGAGACCAAAGATATAGCCTGAGCCACATTTGCACAACCTGCACTTTGTGGGGGAAGTGCTTTCCCCATGTTTCTCTTCCACAGAAGTGGAAGAATTACCATCCAGAATTGTCTGTGTACCTTTCTAATCACACAGTAACTACTGCAGTTACAAGCGGTATGGCAACAGTCAATATGGAAATATTCAAAGGGTTTTTGCTGGTGACTGCTGTTCCCTTCACCTCCTCTGGCTTGCCAGAACTGCATGCATGAAATCAAACACTTGGTTTTGCATGATAGGAGACCTATCACAGGATTTTATCTTCTACATTAAAGCGAGTGTGTCAGGCCTGCCATCTGAGCTTAGGATACGACTAATACAAATAAGTGAACGGTTTGTTCTGGGTTAGAAGGCTGGCTTTGGAGGAAGGGGCAGGACTGTGTGAGTAATTGATTTGGGAGGGGGGCATACTTTGGATGAGCTGAGTAATTTTTGATTTAAAGATTTTGAAAAGTCTATTTTCTCATTTAAATGAAAACAAACAAAATAATAGGATGCAACAGTTTTGCTCTTTTTGTTTTTGCTGACAGAAGTATTTACTACCTTTGAGATTAATTTTGAATATTATTTTTCCTGAAATGGAATGTAATTCAGTGGTTCTGAAGGTATGTGGAGAAGACTCTGCTCCATCTCTATAGAGTTTTCTAATTTTCTCTAAACGTTTTACAACTGTATTCTCACCCAATTTGTCCAGTTGCTGTAGTGCCAGCACCTTGCCTCATGGTGCAGCAGGTGATTCGTAAGGCAGATAGTGATTTCAACTTGCTCCCACTTCACACTACAGGCCATGACAGCCCTACTCCTTCTTTGTCACTGCAGGCTCCCTTCTTGTCTACAGATTGATTCACCCATTTAATTAATGGCTTTGGGAGCGTGTTTTGAGTCCACAGATGATGATAGGAAATAGGAGTTTTGGGGGGGGATACTGTGTGGGCACTCCTCTGTTGTTGTCCCACTCACTGTTTGTTGCAAAGCAGTTATAACTGATGCTAATTTAAGGCACTTGGCACAGGATTTGGAAAGAGAGTACATCCACTTGGCAAATGCTAGTTCTTGGAAATCTTGCTGCAGAGTAACAAAAACAGTAACTCTGAGACAAACCTCTCTATTTACTTGACACAAACTGCCTCTGTGAGAATTTCCTTAATACATTCTCTTCAGTGAATGGTTTGTTGTTTGTTTTATAGTATTTTGTTTTTAAATGACTTACTGGGGTTTTTTTTGGTGGAAGTGTATTGTGTTTAGAACTGCTTGATAGAGGTTAATCCTGGAGGAAGATGTTAGGTCTAGTCTCCTATGAATTGGGGAGGTGACAGAAGTGAGAAAGGAATTAAAGGTCTTTAAAAACAAGATGTAAACTAAAAGAAAATAGTCTGAAATAAACAGTTGTGTTAACTAGGAAAACTGTCTAGGAAACCTATTGGAGACTGTGATCCTTTTTATTATATGGGTCAGAAATGTAGGACATTTTTGTCAAATCAAATGTAACAATATTAGACTTTTCAATGTTAATTTGATAATTAAGGTTAATAAATTGCTTATGACTCATTACTCACTTGCTAGTAAATTTACTGAGCATGAAAAAAAACATTAGGTGATGAGTGAGGGGATTGTTGAAAATTTATCATGTTGGAGGTGATTGACACCCTTCAAAAACTGAGACTTTTTAAATGGACTTCTGCACTGGAAGTATTACATGGATAATTCACACTTATTCCTAATAAACTGTAATTGATGTGTAACATGTAAAGCATGTGTTCCAAATATCAAACAAGAATAATAGCAAAACAAAAGTTACCACAACTAACTAGCCAAGATCTGTGTTTGAGAGAGGAGTGGTAAAAAGATTAACAACCAACTGTAAATGAAGTTTTGCATTGTCGTGGTTTAACCTCAGTCGGCAACTGAGCACCACGCAGCTGCTCGCTCACTCCCCCCACCCAGTGGGATGGGGGAGAGAATTGGAAGAGCACACGTGAGAAAAACTCGTGGGTTGAGATAAAAACAGTTTAATAATCGAAATAAAATGATAATAATAATATGATAATAATAATAATAATATGATAATAATAATAATACACAAAGCAAGTGATGCACAGTACAATTGCTCA
>NW_008794452.1:2392956-2395049 GCF_000699145.1 Aptenodytes forsteri
TCCAGCCTTCTCAGTCAGTAGAGCATGGGAAGCTGAAAAGTCCTTGGCTAGTGTAAGCATTACCTAGCAACAACTAAAACATCGGTGTGTTACCAACTTTGTTCTCCTCCTAAATCCAAAACACAGCACTGTACCAGCTACTAGGAAGGAAATTAACTCTATCCCTGCCGAAACCAGGACATGCATTCACAATGGGAACTGAGCAGCATTACTTGGCAACTGGTGAGATCCGGCTGTTCCTGTTGGGAAAAGATGTGTATGTAAACTAGCAAAAAAAATTCCTACCTATCAATAGGTGATTCCAAATTTCTGGTCTGAATTGCACCACTGCCAATTACTGTAGCCAGGCGGCATCATTCATCCAACATTCATTGCTCACACATTGTATTTAGACCCCTCAAAGTAATAATGAAACTGAATGACATCTTAAAAGTATGTTCAAGAGCACAGAAAAGGGGTGGTGGTGGTGATACAGAATTGTAAAACCTGAATGAAATAAATACAGGAGACTGGCAGTTTTATAGCATCCAGAAAAGCACATTCGTGTGATCTACCAATGCACTGCTGAACATAAAATAGCTCTGAGGATCTGTTGGGGTGTTTGTCTACAAAATTAAATAAGTCTGTGTTATATCTAACCTTGACAGGTATTGTTTTAAGCATGTGATAACTTATTGTGTAATTGTCGTCAGATCATCTTAGAAGGTCAGCAGAAAAGCTCAGCATTTCTCAGGAAGGAAAGTGGGAAAGTACACAGAAACATCTCAGCTCTAGCAGGTGTCACTTGCTCTTTGTTCTAGGCATCCCTCTCACAAAAGCTCCTCGGGACTGTGTTTTCATTATGCTTCTCCACGCAGAAAGGTTTCTGTGTAGCAGCACACACTGGACTAGTAAATAGTTTTCCTTACGATACTGAGCAAACATGCTGGGTACTGTCAAATTGCAATAAACTGATTAGCTTGGTTTTTCACTCCTCATAAAGAGGACTCCATTACACTAGCGTTTCGCATAGATTGTTGTTGCAGCTGAAGTGCCATGGAAAATGACTATTTATGCTGTTGTCTGTCAAATAACAGGTAGGAAAAAGAAAATACAGACCAGTGTTACTACGCTATTCAGTATTCTTCTGTAATGCTGCTTCCCTGTAATCCCTGAAGAGACACAGATAAGGATGTCATTTTACTGTGTGTGTTGATGGTGGTTAAAGTCAAGAACCAAATATTTAATAAGGCTTTAATTATAGTAGTTAGTTATTTAAACATTTCTGGGAAGTAATATTATAATTAATTACAGTTATTAATTATAGGGCTCAATGCTTGTCTTTGAAAACTCTGTGCTACTAAGTTCTCCAGACCTTTTTTATCAGCCTGAGTCCGTGGTTTTAAAGATGACTCACTCTCCTGGCGGAAGCACCATCTCCGTACTGCCCTTTATGATTGCTTTCTGCTGTCTTCCAGTCCCCAGGGTGGTGTGTGCAACTTGTGGGGAAAGGAGAGTGAGTGGGGCAGGAAGCAAAAGGGCTTGCCCTCCAAGGAGAGTTAAATGCCCAGGGTAAGTGAAAGTAATGCATGTCTATCAAATTTAGATGGCTCTCCAGCACTTGGAAGCTCATAGGAAGCTTCAATGAGAAGTATTAAGACCACCAAGCAAACTGTTTTTCACTCTGTTTTTACAGTGCGCAATACTTCTTGACATTTCCTTTGGAGCACAGCTGTACTGCAACATAAAGAGTATTAAACATGCCAGAATTTCTTTTTAATCTATCTTGATTACTGTATTTCACAGTTTAGATCTATTACATTCTTGATAAATCTTTACGGAGTCCATGTATCGGTTGTAAGGATATTCTGCATCCTACTATGTATTTGAAAGTGTTTCTTAGCTTACAATCAAGTAGTTGTTTCTGTGGAGTAAAATCAGCTCTTTAAAACTTGATCTTAACCCTCGTACCATTTCTTGAAATAAGAAAGTTTTCAAGATCATAGAATCATAGAATAGTTTGGGTTGGAAGGGACCTCTAAAGGTCATCTAGCCCAAGCCCCCTGCCATGGGCAGGGACATCTTCAACCAGATCAGGTTGCTCAGAGCCCCGT
>NW_008794452.1:2395059-2401168 GCF_000699145.1 Aptenodytes forsteri
GCCAGTGTTTCACCACCCTCAGCGTAAAAAATTTCTTCCTTAGATCTAGTCTAAATCTAACCCCCCTGTAGTTTAAAGCCATTCCCCCTTGTCCTGTTGCAACAGGCCCTGCTAAAAAGTTTGCCGCCATCTTTTTTATAAGCCCCCTTTAAGTACTGATAGGCTGCAATAAGGTCTCCCCGACGCCTTCTCTTCTCTAGGCTGACCAACCCCAACTCTCTCAGCCTTTCTTCATAGGAGAGGAGGTGTTCCCCCCTGATGATTTTTGTGGCCCTCTTCTGGACCCGCTCCAACAGGTCCGCGTCTTTCTTAGAGAAAAGAAAGAACATCACTGTGTGATGTTCTCCCACAGTGGGCGGCTCTTCATTCTCCCAGTCCCCGCCTTTGCCTTCTGCGGCTTGGGGATCTGTGCTCAAAACCATTTTTCTGCCTTTTCTAACTCTTTTATATTCCTTCTAAAAAAAGGATCGAGTTACTTCGACAGAAGTATGCTTACTACTTCATCCTCTCCCTATAGTTTTTGATAAAGAATTTTTTTGATGAAGAGTTTTTTCTAGACGAAGATAGTCTTCAGACAGGCATGCTTTTCTCAAACTTTCTTTTCTTCAGACAGAATGTCAATATGCCTTCTTGCACAATCAATATTTTTAAGACCAATCAAAGCTATAAATATAAATATTTTGGGGATCAGAGTGCATCTGTGTCTGTGGAGTTGGAATCTGTGGCTCGAGTGAGGATTTCTTCCATCTCTCTGGAGGATGCTGCATGTAAACAGCACACTCAAATAAAACCAGCAGGGGTGTGCCAGGTGTTAAAGAGAGATGGTTTTAATGCACACCTCCATACCCCTGTGCAACAGCCTCTTGCACAGACACTGGCACAGCAGCCACCTGCATGGAAAAATGACAAGCTCTGTAGGAGCAAGTGACACTTACTCCTCGCTTAAAAGCTTGTTGTGAGGTAAGTGCTTCAACCAGATGCTTTTGCAGGAGACGTACAAGGAATGAAGGAGGTAACTTCTCTAAGGCAGACCTGTGGTCCAGGCAAGGTTTTTGTGCTTGACTTTAAAGTCTGAGAGTCCTGTTTCTACTGAGCAGGCAGGTGGGGAGTTCATCTGGCATTTTGTACCTGTAACACATGAAAAGGTTTGATACGATGTCTCACTTCAAGCCACGCTGCTAGTGCTGTATCTGAGGAAAGTATCCCTACTGTGAGACTGAAAGGTACCCAAGAGTCTTCTGGAAGTGCAGGAGCCTCACTGCTGCCCGGGGAGCCTTCAGGGGGAGGGCTTGGTTGCTGTCACCTTGGGCACAAATGCAGTAGTACCTTGTGGAAGTCCCATGCTAGTCCTGCTGTGGTTTCATAGTTGTTTTCCAACAGCAAGTGACCTGTTTTTGCGATGTCCCAAACTTGGGATTCATTTATTTACTAGCAGAGGTCCACAGTGCTGTGCTGTGATCCCTACAAACACATAGGCACCAGTGACATTTCAAAAAAGCCATTCCTATTGTATTTCCTAGGAAATTAGTTTTGATTGACAATTTTAAGAAGGTTACATTCATTTAATTAGGAGTTGTATTCAGGCCTTCTACTGTTGTTTTAGAAAGATTACTCACATTTTTTGTGCAGTTTAAATCTTTCTGTTTTCTTAGTCAGAAAACTTAAGATGTGGCAAAAAGACAGAACCGATTATGTATCAAGCACTTGCATAATCCTGAAATCTACCTCTCTGTAAGTATATAATGACAGTGTGCACTTTTAAATCAATTCTTCTAGCAGTAACAAAGCTGGGGATTTGATAAGTCTCACAGGCCAATTTCAAGTGAGCAGAAAGAGGCAATTTGTCACAGTCAAGTGATCTTAGGACCTGCTGTCTTTATTTTTTTTTAAATATGAAGTATAAAAATTTAATGCTGTAATTTTATGGATATGTTCCTAACTCAATTCATAGAGATTTAAATACAATAAAGTAGCAGTATATAATTGTTTTTGTGACAAAAGTTTTTGAAGTCAGCCCACCTACATCAAAATAACTACCAGTCCTTAGAAGTTAGGGGAAAATGTAGAGATAAGTGCAGAAAACATTCTTCAGTTATACTATACTTCTGAGCTCAAAATTCCTGATTTTTTTTTTCTCCTCTCTGGAAGGTGGGCTCTGGGTTGCAACTGGTTTATTCATATTAAACACACAAGAAGTTGGATTGTAGAGGATGGTTTTGGCTCACTATCAGACCTTCTTTACTTGCTTTTTCCAGTCTCCCAGCCTCATTTGTATGCTTTATGCAGGGACACCAAGCATGGTCTGAGTGGGATTTTTGACAGAGTTAATGAACATGGTTATGCTGCTCCTTGTGCCTGTTAGGCAATGGAATTGTTCTGCAAGTGCTAAACCAGTATAAATAATGCAAGTGGTAAATAAATGTAAAATAAAGTTTTGGAGTAAATATTGTAGTATGATTAACCTTTTATCTTTGCTGATACAGAGTGTGAAAATGGGCAAATTGAATTTGAAGCAAACCTGTGCTCCCCTGTCAGATCCCTGATCCTCCCTTCCCAAGGCTGCGATGTGGAGGGATGCCCGCCACACTCACCTGCTGGCAGCTGCATAAATCCTTGGCTTTACAACCTACGCAAGCCTTCGTGACAGTCGCATATTTCTATAGTTCTTTTCAGTGGCCTTGAAATGAGTCACAGGATGTAAAACCCGAATGGTGCTGGGGGAGAGGGTGTGTGTGTGGAGCCCTCTATATGTCTGTTCATTTTCATGGATAAAGGGAGATTGCGAGTGCATTCTGTAGAAGTGATTTGACCTGAATAGGAAAACACAAAGTTTCTGCTTGGATGTGATTTATTTTTCCTGCTGTTGATGTACTCAAGCTAATATTTTGTCCTAAACTTTTAACTCTAATTTGTAGTAAGAAAAGTGGCTTCTTATATTCCTGTAGTTATTCAAGTCCATCTTACATGCTGGCAAGTGATCCGTGACACCCATGCATCGTAATCAATTAGGTCTCCTTTTTCAGTGTAGCATTTCTGGTAATTGTTCTCTACAAGAACTGGATGATGATCATGCTATCCAACGCTTTACAATACTCTTTATTTTCCGTGTCTAAGTAAGTATTCAAATGTTGTCTGACTAAGTGGTTGTTTAATTGTAGTAGTTGGTGTGGAAAACACTATTAGGACCTAGCTGTGTTGCTTTGCCTGTTGCTTGTTATCACCCGATTACCTTAGTAGGCATATATACAGTAGTGAGCATAGGTGGGTAAATTTTGGTTTTTGGAATGATTTAGCATTACTGTATAATACTGTGCAATATCTTTATTTGCTTTGAGTAAGTGAACAGTAGCTTGAGTGAAGCTTCTAGATTTAATATTGTAGAAAAACGTCAACAATTATAGTACAGTGTGGCCAGATGTCATTTCTTTGACATAATGGTATTGAACTGATGACTTGCTTATTACCTGCAGCTACTTAGAGCTGAAAGAGAGAGGACTCATAATTTCTTTTCATTATATAATGAGAGAAAAGGTGAGTCTCAGGTCAGGCTATTGACTTTCCTCAGAGAAATTAGGTGTGCAGAAATCCAGCACAAGCTGATGAAGGACAAAATAGTCTGTAGGAGAAAAAAAAAGTTGAAGTAATCTGACAAAAATACATAACTGTCCTTAAATTGGGTAAAATTGAAGAAGATAGTTCGGTGCGGATTTATTTACCTTTTTTTAAAAAGCAAAAACCCCTCTCTCGCTAATCATTACAACAGCACAACAGTAATCTTGGAGTGAGTAGTCCATTTGTTATTTATGGCTTTTTTGGTGGGTAAACTAACTGTGTGCACATTCTACTGCTTTTATGTAGTCTCTGCTATTGCAATTTATGAAGAAAAGGAATTACCGTGAGAATCAGAAAGGGATAATTAGTATCAACAACTTAATGCAATTTTACTTGGAAAATTAAGCCATTTGAAGAAGGTTGGTTTTTTTTAAGTGATGGAATAATTTCAACCAGAAGAGGGCTACAAAATGTGGGTGCCAATCTCATGTTAGTTATCCTTCTCCCTACTTCCCAAAGCAGTTGATCCTAGCTGCAAAATTTAGATATAGCCTTTGGTTTTATTCTTCCTTTCTGTTTTCCAATTTCATTATTCTCGAAAGCTTTTTTTATCCTTTATTACTCTGTTGTTTTTAGATATAGAAATATTTCTACTCGTATATTGCACTTTCAAGAGGAAATGGGAATTTGAGTGGGAAAACAAGGAAAACAATCCAGAACATATTTACATGTTTTTGAGAAACTGCTGGAATTTCTCAATCCTATAGGCTGTTGGAGATGCTGAATGGTTTTTTTCTGCTTTGCTCTGGGATGTCCCACAGAACGGTGTAATACTGTCCGAGAGCTGGAGTCAACGTGGTTTCTTCTGAATGCAGCATTAACAGTAAAGGAGTGACTTAACCAGTCATCCCGTAAGTGGGTGCTGATCTTGGAGTGTGCAGTCTGCGCCCCTGGTTCCCAAAGTGGGGTTTTCTGGCTGCCTAGCAGGCTGATACTGGTTATTCGGGTGAATCCGTTGAGCTGGAAATCTCAGTTTTGGAAGAGGGTGGGGAGAGTGTGCTGCAGGGGTGGCTGTCGCTCCTGCTGCAGTGCGTACAGTTCACCTCTGCTGCAGCACTCGAGGGATTTCTAGCAGAGGAATTTGTACCAAAAAAGCAATCCAGAGGAAGGGCTGCTGTAGAAGTAGAAGGCACCTGTCCTTCTGCTGCTTCTTTTCCCTCTGCCCTGGTAAGGGGGGAGGGAGGGAGGGAAATTGAGAATTTTGGTAATGGGAGGGAGGGAAAACAATGTCTCGATTCAGATGGGAGGACAAGGAGTGCTCCAGGTTTGTCTATGAGGTACCTGCAACTCCTTTCTATGTGATGTCTTCCACAAAATGCCTGTATTTGCATTACTGCCATTGTCCAAATCACTAATGGAAATATTAAATAGCACTGGATGCAGATGAGGTTGCAGCTGAACTGCGCTTGATTAACACTTGCAGAGGGTAGTCTTCCAGTTGGTTATGCAGCTGCGTTCTCATGGTGACACTGATAATATTCCTTTGTCGTTTATGAGAACATCATGTTGGGATAGCATTGAGGAGCAGGGAGGGTACTGCAGGCCGGTTACCACCAAACTGAGAGCTCCTCCCAGGAAAGAAATAAGATTGATTTGATATTACATGGCTGCTTATTTGTAGTTGCCCTAAAGCAGTGTGCAAATACCTGCAACTTCTTAGTCGGAGACTTAGAAATATTCTGGAATCAAGTTAAGCTAACTTTTTTTTTATTTTGTTTTGGGGGAGTGGCGGAGTTAGGGCATTAAAGATGCAGAGGAAGTTTCATCTAACGTTTTATGTGATGTACAGTGGCTTAGATCAGGACCATCAGGTGACTTGGACAAAACTAACCTACCCAAATAATCTTAAGTTTGTTCTTCCTGTGCAGGTGAGTAAAGCAAAATAATCAGGCCCTGCTCTTCCATGACTGAGTGTCTTTGTCCCCGATCCAGCATAGCACTTTGACTATCCCTATTGAATATCCCTCTGAAGTTAAGGGGAGTTTTATCCTGGTAGAGGTGACCACGTGGCTGAATGCAGTTCTTGCACAGAGTCCTAAGATCATGGTCTTACGTTTAAAAACAAAATCCTTGCTTTAGCTATTATAGAGGCAGCTGTGCCCCAAGGGTGAATCACTCTTTTGAAAGGCCAGGCAATATTTAGTCTATGATTTCCTCAGGGGTTACCTGAGAGTGTCCCTTTAATCTAGATCCGTGGCTTCGGAGGAGCCCTGTTATTAGATGCTGCCCGGGAATGTGCCCTGCAGGCTGAAATGGATGCTGCTCCTTGGGAAAGCTGCCAGATTCTTTTAAATATTTAGAGCAGAAATAATAAAACTCTTTGGAATGTCTCATGTATTCTAAATATCATTAAATAATTAAAAGCCACTCGCAGAGGCGATCAGCTCCGGTGCAGGCGCGTCCCGCAGCGGAGCGGCGGATGGTGGTGTACAGGGGGGTTTCCTGCACCGGGGGACCCACAGGGGAGTGCAGAGACCCGCCGGGAGCCGGCAGCGAT
>NW_008794452.1:2404067-2411722 GCF_000699145.1 Aptenodytes forsteri
GGCCTTTGACAGGGTCCCCCACAACATCCTTCTCTCTAAACTGGAGAGGTATGGATTTGATGGAGTAGATATATTTGATATATCTAATTTCCTAGATATAAGGAAGACATTTTTTACGCTGAGGGTGGTGAAACACTGGCACAGGTTGCCCAGAGAGGTGGTGGATGCCCCATCCCTGGAAACATTCAAGGTCAGGTTGGCCGGGGGTCTGAGCAACCTGATCTAGTTGAGGATGTCCCTGCCCACGGCAGGGGGGTTGGGCTAGATGACCTTTAGAGGTCCCTTCCAACCCAAACTATTCTATGATTCTATGAATTTGAGTTTCATAACTGGAAGAGGAAAACAAGAGGGGTTTTACCTTCAGTGTGTAATTTGCTGAAAAACGTCATGATGTTTAAGAGGAAAAGTCCTATATGAAATGATCAGTCAGCTTATGTACAAGCCTGTTGCTTAGCAACTACACAAGTAAACTTTCACTTCTGACTACGTTTTCCAGATCTCATTAGATTCAACAAATAAAATGAACTTTATTTTCAAAATACAGAACAAAACCTTGCAGTGTAGGAAGCGTAGTCTTCCTGTCATGTTATATATTTAAACTTACATCTAAGGAGCAACAGGTATAGCAGAAATGAATTTGTAATCTTCCTATGAACTGCTAGAATAATGGCAGTTCACGTCAGTAAATATTAGCTAAGTATGTTTTCTAAACTAACATCTTAAGGTGGAAAAAGAGGTCACTTACTTCTTAACTGTTGATCATTTATGCAGTTGATTTCAAGTGCGCTCCTTTGATTGGTGTTGAACCAGACTCTTACAGGAGCTGCTAACTGCACTTAAAGGTTTAAGCACAAAGATAATTTGGAAAAGTATATGTATCTTGCATTGTATGATTTTGAAGTCCTCTTTTCATAGCTTTAGAAGATCTCTCTTACCTTCTAGTTTACAGACCTTTGAATACAACCATTTTGCCAGCTGGTTAAAGTCCATTGTGTGGTTCTAGATGTTAAAAATAGTTTAGCTGTAGATCAATTCATAGTCATTTTTTTCCATGTTCTTCATGTTACAACTCACTGAAAAGGGAAAGCCTCAAATTTGCTCTGCCTTTTGTTTTTCTTTTCTTTCTTTCTTTTTTTTATTTTAATATTGCGTGTTCAAAGAGAGGTTGTAAGAAATCCTCTGTAGCTGAATGTTAAATGGGGTAATGGTGATGCACAAGTCCCAGTGAAGGTTTCATTTTTCTCAGCATTGTTGCTGGATGAGGACTGCATTAGAGGCAATTTGTTATGCATCTCTGTTACTTTGCATCTGTGCCAGACCAATGCTGGGACACTTTCAGTATCTATGTGGTACAAAAAGTTTAAGTTTTTTACGAGGACCTCTCTTTTTCTGTCCAGAGATTTGTCTTCAGATCACAAACTGATGTTTTCACGTTAGGTGAATTAATGCATGAAACTGCATTTAAAAAGAAATGTGGATGGGAGGGGAGGAACAGGAGAGTCCTGCTGTGGAGATGTGATTCCATCACAGAAAACTGCTGTCCTTCACTGAAGTGCGATGAAAATACTAAAAGATGCAAACTGTGTTCAGAGTCATGAGTTAAAAAAATGGCATAAAACAGGTGAATCTAAGCCTAGTTTCACTCTAGATGTCACTTTCAACTATCTTGGAACAAAACAAATCTTGCTGCATAAAAACGTGAAAACTAAGATACTCAGCTCAGTAAACTTACGCTTAGTATATATACTGGTATGAATGCAATGTGCTTTTCATTACATTATGGTGATATAATGCTGTAGGGTTCAGTCAGCAGGCCACGTGTATGAATTTAAGACAGTATTGGATTATCTCTTCATATGAATTAAAAGCCACATGTCTCTTGGAACAGTTAGTCCTGAGTTCTTCTAAAACCAACCTTTGATTCTTGCCATATAAAGATACACTTTTGGTATATGCAAGTTTTCATCATATTTTACCCTGTTTCAAGAGCTGTTGGAGAACGCTTAATGGCTAAGCTATAGAGATTTCTCTAGGTGGTGACATGAATATTTCTAAATAGGATTTTCAAAACCTAGATTTATACAGTGAAGGTTGCACTGCAACCTAAAGTTTTTTCCTGCACTTACAGAACAAATCTTTGGATGCTTTGGAAATGTCTGTTTAATACAGAAACATAATGAAATAAGTGTTCAGAAAGTATCTAAAAGATATACAAAAATTGTTAGTGTTCTACTCTGAAAGTTTTTGCAGCATTTTAAAAAACAAAATACTGTGCGCTGATCCCACAGCACTTCTTTCCAGCACAGATAAGACTTCATGCTCACAGATGACAGGAGCTGGCCTGAGATTTAGAGTTAAAATACTGTAAGTGAAAAATACAATGTATATGTGATAAACTATTGCTTGAATGGGCCACTTCTGTCCTAAATTAAGTCTATTATGCAGCCAGCTTGAGAATTAGGCATGTAGTTGGAAGCTGAGTTTGAAGGTTTAGGTATGTAGTTTGAAGCAAAGGTCCTGTAAGGTGCTGAGTACCTCTGAAACTTGCTGAAGTCAGGAAGTATGGCCTCAGGACAGTAAGTATTCTGAATCCTGACGTGTTTCAGTGGTTATTAACCTGTGTTGAAAAAGACATGTACATACATATGTCTATACGTATAAAACAGGAACTGAAAGCCACATTATGTGTTTGGGCTCAGGCCAGAGTGAAAGGAGGAGCACAACTTTTCTACTTTAAGAGTTTCCCATGAAGCACTTAACTCTTGGGCACATGGAAGCACTTGTAATCAGCTCTGGCCACTCCGTTTCTTGCGTTGATGAAAACAAATGCTGCTGACTTAGTTCAGTGGTCAAATACATGTTAGTAAGCACTCAGTCTGACAAATATGTCTGTAGGTATAAAGTGAAAAAAAGACATTGAATGGGAACTCTAAGCTTTAAAAGGCTGGTAATAGTATCGGCTGGCATTACAGTCGGGGACTGAATCTCTGCACATCGTGTTGATGTGTATTTATGAACACGGTGTCTGTGATGTAAAGGCCGCCAAGTGCGTTCCTGTCCGAGGGTCAAAAAACTGCCTGCCAAATTAACAGTGCGGCCTGACACACCGTAGGAGATGGTGTCCAAAATCAAACAGGTCTTGCAAACCAGCATCATCGATTTCAGTTAAGGTTAATATTATGTCTCTATGTAGACAGCTATTAAATTGGTCAAATTTAACTGGTCAAAGTCAATCTGTTTCAATTAACAATTACATCAGGGACAAACATGGTCCACGTTCGGAAAGCCTAGGTTGTAAAATCAGAGATCTTCTCAGAGCAAAGATCCATTACTATTTAACATCTGGTACAACGGGAGAGATTTAAGGTATGTGTACTGGGCTCTTAATCTGTAGCAGAGAGAGGGTGACCTTGAGAGGTCCTCAATGGTAGCCTTGATGAGCCCTCCCCCCTGCCCTTAATAGGGCTATTCCCTTTCTCTTCTTTGGGAAGGTGGAGCCACTGTGGCTGTTTGTGCATCTCTTCCATGGTGAAGATGCTATGGAGCTACAGTACTAAGCTAAATTTACAATTCCTGCATTTCACACTTCAATGACTTGAATTGAATCTTAAAATTCAGCAACTCTTTAGAGAACAATTAAGTTTTTCATAATACTCATTTGCTAAAACATTTACCAACATTTGCACAGGGTACAGTTTACAAACAGTTCCTTCAGGAAATGTTTTTAGGCTGACTATTTTTCAAGTAATTTTCATGTTGTGCACTTAAAGGGAATTATTTCCTTTATCACCTAACAATCCTGAGAAGTGGAATGCAACATCACAAGGGAAAGTGGCTCGAATTGCTCAGACTTACCAGCTACTTAGTCTCAGATCAGGCTGCAGTAACTTGCTAGCTTTTCTACCTTTTCTTTTACCTTCGTTGTTACCATTATCCCAGACAAATGGAATCTTGGCGTGACTGGGAGCAGCTGCTGCATTTCTCTGCTGCATAATGTGGCGGGGCAATGTGGTGCATCTGCTGGGAGAGGTAGGAGTCATGCATCTGCACATAAGGAACTTACCTGAGCTGAGCCTGAAACTCAGTGTGTATTTGAATATATGCATGGAGAAATGTGTGCTCCCTGGCATCTGAGAGACCGAGACGACATCAGACATGGGTTTGATTGAATGGGGATATGGGTGATGTGGTTGGCTGCTACCCACTACCAACCAGGTAGTTCCTTGATTTAGTGATTCAGTCTTGACTGACTGTGGTTTGAACCACTTTCTAACTATTCTCTATCCCTGAGTGGCCGTGTTTAATGAGGTTGAAGTGAATCTAGCAGCAACCTGTGATGGAAAAGCCATTACTCTTCCTTTGCTTAAAACTAATTGTGCACACAATAGAGATGTCCATTTTGTTTACGTGGAAGGTTTTCGTGGCTATGACTTCTCAGGTTATTCACATCTTTCTACAATCAATATAGGAAAATACAGTAGATGCTTTTCAGTGAGGCAGACCTGATAGGGTGTTAGTATTTATACTGAGAGTTTGGTCTGTGAGTGCGGAGTAGTGGGAAGACTCAAAGGAGCCAAAATAATCACCTCCTAATAACAGCTCTGACTCATGGGAACAGAGTCCTGAAAAGATCATCCTTGCTTCGCAGTTTCTGCATCTTCCTCTTGTTAGTGATCAAATCAGACTATCAATATTTGGTGCTCTCATGTTTCTACAGATAATTACATTTAACAGCTTTTATTTATGTAAGTCTTGAGGAAGAACTTCATTGTATTTGAGTAATTTTTTTCTCCTATTTGTCTGAGACCAATCAGGCAGACAGAACTGTGCTTTCGTTCTTCCCCTTCCTAATTTGTCTTCTCTATTTTTATCTTTTCCACCAGTTTCAATTAATTTCTTTCTTGGCTACAGAGGACTGTGATGAGCTTTTAGTGAAAAATCTGAAACTGAAGACAGCGTTTAATCAAAACATTTGTATATTGAACTTAATTTCCCTGATTTTATTTATTTCTTTAGATACCTGATATAGGAGTTTAAGTGATGGGGCTTAATAGGAAAAGCAAATGCTCACAGGGAGAGTTCTGCTGGTTCCCATAGCTCTTGTCTTGGGTTAATAGTATTTCATTAATTTAATTTGAGATCCTATGTGACAGCATAATTACGATATAATAAGACTTAGCTAGGTGGCATAAAATTATCTGCCAGTAAAGCCTCAAAGACAAGGTCACATAGAGTACAAGTAGTCTTCAAAATGATGTTTCTAGAACTAAGTATTCCATCTACAGAAAAAATAAAACAAGTAACGCTTTAATTTTTGACACTACTTCTAGCGGCTGCAAAGCAGTTCACCAAAATGATTTCTCTGAAGCACTTTAAAAAGCCATTGGTGTTAATTTAGAGTTCATTTTTGTTTATGCAGGGCTATATTAAAAATCAGTTTTGTGGATATGAAGCTGGGAGTTAAGAAAGCAGTAAACAGTTCTTCAATCATCTACTACATTTGGTAGGGAGCTTTAAATTTGCTGTTTCTGAAAAACGAAACTGAATGCTCTGATCCTTTTTATGGGATCAATATACAGAGCTGCTATCACAGGTGCCTGTAGATAATAATGTACCTTATATAGGCTTAGCTGTTTCTAGATTGTTCCCCAAAATATTTTCTTGACTATTAGTAACCATTCTTCATAGCTGCTTCTGTGTAGGGCCACCCTGTCTATTGCTATAGTAAGAAAACTTCTAATAAAAGACCACTTTTTTATTCATCCCCATTATAAAGAAAAGAAAAAAGTCCCCCTCAAGACTTCATGACCATCAAATGCATTTGGCAAGACAGCCAGTAAAACCATTAGGATATTTGACATGTATTTAATTTATATTCCAAATAGTGTAGCAAGATGGGTCTTGTGACTAAAGCGGACCTGGAAGCCAGATTTATGTAACCTTGAAGAGGTCGCTTAAACCACAGCCTCCCTTCTGAACGCCCTGGGACCAGCCCTGATGCACCTGGGCTCCACAGAGGTCCTGAGCAGCCGTTGCTGGCGATGATGCAAGTCGCTGGGGTTAATGACATATGAAGTCACTTAGGTATTAAAACATAAAGTCTGCCCTATGCCTTCCTCTATATCAATTTCCTTGCCTATTAAACGAGAGCCTGCTTTACTACCTGTATTGAGGGGTTAATCAACTGTGCATTTTTATGAAGTGCCTGGAGATCCCAAGATGTATTCTGTGGCATTGCAAGGGATTTGCTGTTGATGCTTCTAGAAAATAAAATAAATTTTAAAAAATCTTTTTTTAATTGCAACTTCAAGAGTTTTTAAATTAAAAGGAATATTTGTGCCCATTTTCTGACACTGAGATGTGTGGTGTTGGATCTCCTGCCTTCCAGCGGGAGATAATGTGTTCCTTACTTTGGTCAAGAATAATTCTAATAAGATCTTCCTAGATTGCCTTGTATGTATGTTTGTGTTTATATCTCTGTGTGTATGCATATACATTTATTTTATGGTTTATAGCATCAACTGAGCTAACTCTGAAGCTAGGTGATTTCTGAGGTTTTTTGTTTGTTTTTAGGTTTCTTGTTTGTTACTGCTTTAAAAGCAATCCTAGTCACTGTTGTATAGCAATAATGTACTATGCTTTCCTTTGCTGTTTTTTGCCGCCTCTTTCAAATTTTAACTCACTTTAAATTCTATATAACTCCCTCCTCCTTTGGGTGCAACATTTTCTTCAGTCTTTGCACTTTGATACTTCCCATGTGAAACTACACTTACTGTTTCTGCTCCTGCCTTACTTGAAATGAAAGGTAAAGAAATGTAGCAGAGGTAACTCAAAGTACTTTGCTGATGGGGAAGGACTAACTTTGGCAATTAATTTTTAATTAAAAGCATTAGATGACTCTTTATCATCAAGTTGTTCACCACAGTCAACAGTGATTATTTCTCTGGTGTGATGTGGCCATTCTGTCTTCACTGTCTGATCTGTTTTCACTCGATCATGTACATGGCCTGGGAGAAAGCCATCAGGGCACAAGTAGAAAATGTGAATCTTTACTAACTAGAAGAGGTAATTGTTTCTCCTTTTGAGCTTTCTGATTTTTATTTTATTTTTATTTTTTGGCTGTGAGCGTGACTCTGCACTTCACCTAGAAACTTGTTAAATATAATTATGTGTAATTCATGATGCAAATCATTGTGTGTTATATTTGATTATTTTAGTTAATAATACCTTTGAAATAGAGAAGGCCTGTCTTCCTGTAAATCGTTAAGAATTCCAGGCAGGGAGGCAACCTCCTTTCTATTCTGCACCAGAGCAATGAGTAACGCTTGTCCCTTGCCTTGTAATTCCTCTTTCCTGATCCTGAACTGGCAGTAATTTTGTGTAGGGATGGAAAATGTTAATTGGTGGGGACCATTCAGTGCAACCATAGTTAGTAATGTCACCCTGAACAAGGCAAAAACTTTCCATAAAATGGGACCTGGTTTACCTTGATCCTTACTGTGACTTAGTTCTACAAATGGCTATTCTGGCTGAAGGTCTGGGGCATAAAGAGTCTTTTAAACAATTTTAAAATATGCTGATTGCCTAGAGTTGACATAGAAAAGTGGAACAATTTGATTACAACCCCCCACCCCCTACTCCCTTCTGTGCCCCCC